>NC_142443.1:94903666-95055500 GCF_059453495.1 Arachis ipaensis | reverse complement strand
TCCTCTTGTTCCCTGAGCAGTTTGCAGAGCATACTGTTTTGATTTTGCTGTTCTTCCTTTATTTGGTCCATAGATTCTTGCAACTTGGTGACAGATGCTTCAAGATGTTCCCAATATTCAAATTGAGGGACGTCCGGGAGGAATTCTTGTGCCCTCCTCTTAATGAGGTCATCCTGCATTTGTTGTTTTTCCATTGTGGTTTTAGTGATTGGTTGCTCCACTGAGATGTACTCCGTTATTCCCATCCTTACTCCAGCATCCTTGCAGAGCATAGAGATTAGGCTTGGATAAGCCAACCTGGCATCTTTGGAGTTCTTGTTTGCAAGTATGTAAAATTCAGATGGAATCAGTTGATGAACTCCACTTCTTTTCCCAATATAATGCAATGGATCATCACTGCTCTTTTGACGGTGACTTCAGAACGGTTGCTAGTAGGCAATATAGAACGCCCAATGAAGTTCAGCCATCCTCTGGCGACTGGCTTGAGATCTTCTCTCTTGAGTTGATTTGGGACACCCTTGCTGCTGGTGGTCCACCTGGCTCCAGGGATGCATATATCCTCTAAAATCTTATCCAGGCCCTTGTTTGTTCTCATCATTCTCCTATTGAAAGAGTCTGGGTCATCTTTCAACTGAGGTAGCTTAAAGATCTCCCTGATTTTGTCAGGGTGGATGTGAACAATCTTTTCTCTGACCATAGTCTGATAGTCATAGAGGGCAGCTCCAGATATTCTCTGCTTGTCTCTTTGCCACAGATTAGCGTAGAACTCCTGAACCATATTCCTTCCCACTTTTGTTTCAGGATTAGCTAGGACTTCCCAGTTCCTGTTTCGAATATGCTCTTGGATCTCTGGATATTCATCTTCCTTCAGATCGAACTTGACTTCCGGGATCACTGATCTTAGACCCATTATTTTGTAGTAATGGTCTGAATGTTCTTTGGTTAAGAACTTCCCTTGATTCCAAAGTGGTTTTGGGATACTCTCTTTTTTGCTTCTTGGAGTGGTTTGTTTTCCTTTAGGAGCCATGATCTTAGTGGGTATAATTTAGTGATCACGGATAAACACACCAAACTTAGAGGTTTGCTTGTCTTCAAGCAAAAGAAAAGAAAGGAGAGGGATAGAAGGAGAGCTAGTGTCGAATGGTGGATGAGAGGAGGGTGGCCGAATGTGGATTTAAAAGGGAGGGGGGTGGGTTTTCGAAAATTTTAAAAAAAGATAAGATAGAAGATATGATTTATAAAAAAATAAGTATGATATGAAAAGATGTGATTTAAAATTGAAAAGATATGAAAGATATTTGAAAAAGATAAATTTGGATTTTGAAAAAGATAATGTGGAGATTTGAAAAAGATATTCATGAGTTGAAAGGATTTTAGAAGGAAAAGAGATAGATTTGTTTTGGAAAATTTGAAAAAGAGTTGGATTGGATTGAAAAAGAATTTGTGTTTATGGATTAAGATACATTTGATATTTTTAAAGTAGGGTTTTTAGAAATTAGGGATTTTAGAAATCAGAGTTTGTAACATGTTGATGAAAGAAATCATGAATTGAAACATGAAAATTAAAATTAAAATGAAAAATATGAAGTAAAAACGAATTTACCTCCTCCCCACCATCCTGGCGTTAAACGCCCAGCTGTTGCTTCTTTCTGGCGTTGAACACCAGGAACTCCTTTGTCACTAGGCATTTTTCTGAACGCCCAGGACGCTATAAATCTGGCCTTAAACACCCAGAAGGAGCTTCTTTCTGGTGTTCAACGCCCAGAAGATGCTTCTTTCTGGCGTTTAACGCCCAGATAGCTATCCTTACTGGCGTTCAACGCCCAGTGGATGCTTCTTTTGGGCGTTGAACGCCCAAAACAGACTTTTACTGGCGTTTTCTTGCCAGTGAGCTCTCTTTTTCTATTTTGTGTGCTGAATCCTTCTGTAACCCTGTGAACTTATAAAATTGACTCTTTACCTTAGTAGCAATGAACTTTATATAAACAAATAAAATCAAGAATAGGGCAAAATAACAGAAAAAGTCTTCCCAATGGCTGGGTTGCCTCCCAGCAAGCGCTTCTTTATTGTCTTTAGCTGGACCTTGCTGAGCTTTCAATCTAGCTTCAGCCTTGAGCACTCTTGCTCAACATTGCCTTCAAGATAGTGCTTGATTTTCTGTCCATTAACAATGAACTTCTTATCAGAATCAATGTCTTGAAGCTCCACATAACCATATGGTGATACACTTGTAATCATATATGGTCTCCTCCACTGGGATTTCAGTTTCCCTGGGAATAGCCTGAGCCTAGAGTTAAACAACAGAACCTTTTGTCGTGGTTCAAAGATTCTAGATGACAGCTTTCTGTCATGCCACCTTTTAGATTTCTCTTTATAAAGCTTGGCATTTTCGAAAGCAGTGAATCTGAATTCCTCTAGCTCATTCAGCTGGAGCAATCTTTTTTCTCCAGCTAAATTGGCATCAAAGTTTAGGAATCTGGTTGCCCAGTAGGCCTTATGTTCCAGTTCCACGGGTAGGTGACAAGCCTTACCATACACAAGTTGGTATGGAGAGGTCCCTATAGGAGTTTTGAATGCTGTTCTGTAAGCCCACAGAGCATCATCCAAGCTTCGTGCCCAATCCTTTCTACGGGTACTTACATTCCATTCCAGGATTCTTTTCAGTTCTCTGTTAGAAACTTCAGCTTGCCTATTTGTCTGTGGATGATATGGAGTCGCCACCTTGTGGCGAATCCTATACCGGACCATGGCAGAGTAAAGCTGTTTGTTGCAGAAGTGAATGCCCCCATCACTAATTAGTACCCTAGGGACACTAAACCTGTTGAATATATGTTTCTGGAGGAACTTCAGCACTGTTTTAGTATCATTGGTGGGTGTGGCAATGGCCTCTACCCATTTTGATACATAGTCAACTGCCACCAGAATATAAGTGTTTGAGTATGATGGTGGGAAAGGCCCCATGAAATCAATTCCCCATACATCAAATAACTCAATCTCCAAGATTCCTTGTTGAGGCATGGCATAACTATGAGGCAAATTATCAGCTCTCTGGCAACTGTCACAGTTACGTACAAACTCTCGGGAATCTCTGTAGAGTGTAGGCCAGTAGAAACCACATTGGAGGACCTTGGTGGCTATTCGCTCACCTCCGAAATGACCTCCATATTGTGACCCATGGCAATGCCATAAGATGCTCTGTGCTTCTTCTCTAGGCACACACCTACGGATTATTCCGTCTGCACATCTCTTAAAGAGATAGGGTTCATCCCACAAGTAGTACTTTGCATCAGAAATTAATTTTTTCTTTTGTTGCCTGCTGTACGCCTTGGGTATGAACCTTGCAGCTTTATAGTTTGCAATGTCTGCAAACCATGGTGTTTCCTGAATGACGAAGAAATGCTCATCCGGAAAGGTTTCAGAGATCTCAATAGAGGGAGAGGGCACCCCTTCTACTGGCTCTATTTGGGATAGATGATCAGCCACTTGGTTTTCTGTCCCTTTTCTGTCTCTTATTTCTATATCAAACTCTTGTAGAAGCAATACCCATCTTATAAGCCTTGGTTTTGAATCGTGCTTTGTAAGTAGATATTTAAGAGCAGCATGGTCACTGTACACAATCACTTTTGATCCTACTAAGTATGATCTAAACTTGTTAATGGCATAGACCACTGCAAGCAATTCTTTTTCTGTGGTTGTGTAGCTTTTCTGGGCATCATTTAGAACACGGCTAGCATAATAAATGACATGCAGAAGTTTGTCATGCCTTTGCCCCAGTACTGCACCAATGGCGTGATCACTGGCATCACACATTAATTCGAATGGTAATGTCCAGTCTGGTGCAGAGATAACTGGTGCTGTGACCAGCTTAGGTTTCAGAGTTTCAAATGCCTGCAGGCACTCCGTGTCAAACCAAAATGGCGTGTCAGCAACTAGCAGGTTGCATAGAGGTTTTGCAATTTTTGAAAAATCTTTTATAAACCTCCTATAGAATCCTGCATGCCCCAGAAAGCTTCTGATTGCCTTAACATTGGCAGGTGGTGGTAATTTTTCAATTACCTCTATTTTAGCTTGATCCACCTCTATTCCCTTGTTTGAAATTTTATGCCCAAGGACAATCCCTTCAGTCACCATAAAGTGACATTTTTCCCAGTTTAAAACCAGGTTGGTCTCTTGCCATCTTTTCAAAACCATTGTCAGGTGATCAAGACAGGAGCTAAATGAGTGTCCATATACTGAGAAGTCATCCATGAAGACTTCCAGAAATTTTTCCACCATATCAGAGAAAATAGAGAGCATGCATCTCTGAAAGGTTGCAGGTGCATTACACAGCCCAAATGGCATCCTTCTGTAAGCAAATACTCCAGATGGACATGTGAATGCTGTTTTCTCTTGATCCTGGGGATCTACTCCAATTTGGTTGTAGCCTGAATAGCCGTCCAAAAAGTAGTAATAATTATGACCTGCTAGTCTCTCTAGCATCTGGTCTATGAATGGTAAAGGAAAATGATCCTCCCTGGTGGTTGTATTGAGCCTTCTGTAGTCAATACACATGCGCCACCCTGTAACTGTTCTTGTAGGAACCAGTTCATTTTTTTCATTATGAACCACTGTCATGCCTCCCTTTTTGGGGACAACTTGAACAGGACTCACCCAGGGGCTATCAGAAAGAGGATAAATAATCCCAGCCTCCAGTAATTTGGTGACCTCTTTCTGCACCACTTCCTTTATTGCAGGATTTAGCCGCCTCTGTGGTTGAACCACTGGCTTAGCATTGTCCTCCAATAAGATCTTGTGCATGCATCTAGCTGGGCTTATGCCCTTAAGGTCACTTATAGACCACCCAAGAGCTGTCTTGTGTGTCCTTAGCACTTGAATTAGTGCTTCCTCTTCCTGTAGATTTAAAGCAGAGCTTATGATCACTAGAAAAGTATCACCTTCTCCCAGAAATGCATATTTCAGGGATGGTGGTAATGGTTTGAGCTCAGGTTTAGGAGGTTTTTCCTCTTCCTGAGAAAATTTCAGAGACTCTTTCAATTTCTCTGAATCCTCTAGATCAGGCGGAACATCTTTAAAGATGTTTTCCAGCTCTGATTCGAGACTCTCAGCCATGTTGATCTCCTCCACCAAAGAGTCAATAAGATCAACTTTCATAAAGTCTTTTGGTGTGTCTAGATGCTGCATGGCATTGACAGCATTCAACTTAAACTCATCCTCATTGACTCTCAGGGTGACTTCCCCATTTTGAACATCAATGAGAGTTCGTCCAGTTGTTAAGAAAGGTCTTCCTAGAATGAGAGTAGCACTCTTGTGCTCTTCCATCTCCAGCACTACGAAGTCAGTGGGAAAGGCGAATGGCCCAACCCTGACAATCATGTCCTCAATCACGCCTGATGGGTATTTAATGGAGTCATCAGCAAGTTGGAGACATATTCGGGTTGGTTTAACTTCTTCAGTTAAACCAAGATTTCTGATAGTGGATGCAGGTATTAGGTTGATGCTTGCCCCAAGATCACATAAGACTGTCTTGGTGCAATTACCCTTTAATATGCATGGTATCAGAAAGCTTCTGGGATCTTTAAGCTTTTCAGGGAAGCTTTTCAGAATGAATGCACTGCATTCTTCAGTGAGGAGAACTTTTTCAGTTTCTCTCCAATCCTTCTTATGACTTAAGATCTCTTTCATGAACTTGGCATAAGAAGGTATTTGCTCAAGTGCGTCTGCAAACGGAATCTTTATTTCAAGAGTCCTGAGATAATCTGCAAAGCGAGCAAATTGCTTATCCTGCTCCTCTTGGCGGAGTTTTTGAGGATAAGGTATCTTGGCTTTATATTCCTCAACTTTGGTTGCTGCAGGTTTATTTCCTACAGAAGTGGTCGAAGAAGCCCTTTTAGAGGGGTTGTCATCAGCACTTGTGTGTGTCTGATCTCTCATTGGCAATTGAGTGCCAGGGTTGGAAGCTGGAGTGACGTTAGACGCCAACTCCTCATCTGTTCCTGGCATCTGAACGCCAGAACTGTGCTTCCTTTGGGCGTTCAACGCCAGTTCCTTGCTTGTTTTTGGCGTTGAACGCCAGTCCTGAGCATGGTTTGGGCGTTTAGCACCAGCCTTCCACCCAATTTCTGGCGTTTTAGCGCCAGAATTATTTTTCCCCGGGCTCTTACTGTCCTCAGATGGAATTTGGATAGTTTGCTCATTTCTTGGCTTCCTGCTACCTTGAGGTGGGGTATTTAATGTTTTCCCACTTCTTAATTGAACTGCTTGGCATTCTTCTGTTATTTGTTTTGACAGCTGCTGCTTTGTTTGCTTTAATTGTTCTTCCATATTTATATTAGCCATCCTTGTCTCTTGTAGTCTCTCCTTGAATTCGGCTAACTGTTTTGTTAGAAAATCCAATTGCTGATTGAATTCAGTAGCTTGTTCAGCAGGACTGAGTTCAGTAGTCATTATTTTAGCCTATTCTTTCATGGAAGGTTCACTGCTTAAGTACAGATGCTGATTTCTGGCAACTGTATCAATGAGCTCTTGAGCTTCTTCAATTGTCTTTCTCATGTGGATAGATCCACTAGCTGAGTAGTCTAGAGACATCTGAGCTCTTTCTGTAAGCGCATAATAGAAGATGTCTAGCTGAACCCACTCTGAAAACATTTCAGAGGGGCATTTTCTTAGCATCTCTCTGTATCTCTCCCAGGCATCATAAAGAGACTCATTATCTCCTTGTTTAAAGCCTTGGATGTCCAGCCTTAGCTGTGTCATCCGTTTTGGAGGAAAGTATTGATTCAGGAATTTTTCTGTCAGCTGTTTCCATGTCTTTATGCTAGCCTTATGTTGGTTATTTAACCACCTCTTAGCTTGGTCTTTTACAGCAAATGGGAACAGTAATAATCTGTAGACATCCTGATCTACTTCCTTATCATGTACTGTGTCAACAATTTGTAAAAACTGTGCCAGAAACTCTGTAGGTTCTTCCTGTGAAAGATCGGAATACTGGCAACTTTGCTGCACCATGATAATGAGCTGAGGATTCAACTCAAAGCTATTGACTCCAATGGAGGGTATACTGATACTACTCCCATATGAAGCAGTGGTGGGGTTACCATATGACCCCAGAGTCCTTCTGGACTGTTCATTTCCACTTAGATCCATGATGGAGAAAGGGAGATGATGTAAAATAGAGAAAAAATATTTTTATTTATTTATTTATTTATTTATTTCGAAAATAAAATAAATTAAAATAAAATAAATAAAAATGGGTGAAGATTTTCGAAAAATGGAGAGAGAGAAAGAAAAAAATGGTTAGGAAGTTTTGAAAAAGATATAATTGAAAGGATTTGATTGGAAAAGATATGATTTGAAAAAGATATGATTTTTAAATTTGATGACTAATTTAATGCTAATTTTTCAAAAATTATGAGTAGATTAAAGAAAAGATAATTTTTTTGATTTTTGAATTTTATGATGAAAGAGAAAAACACACAAAAGACACATAACTTAAAATGTTTTAGATCTAATGTTCCTTGTTTTCGAAAATTTTGGAGGGAAAACACCAAGGAATACCAAACTTAAAACTTTTAAGATCAAAACACAAGGAAGACTCAAGAACACTTTGAAAAATCACAAGAATAACAAGAACATGAAGGAGGAACACCAAACTTAAAATTTTTAGAAAACCAAAATAAAATTTTCGAAAATTATAAAAAGATTAACAAGAAAACACCAAACTTAAAGTTTGGCACAAGATTCAATCAAAGAAAAATTATTTTTGAAAAGAAAGATTTTAAAAAGAAGATACCCAATTACCAAGAACATAGACCAACGCGCTAGCCAATTGGGCAGTAAATGTAACACTTGTTTCGAAGAAGTATTTTTAATAACTAAGATTAAAACTTTTTTGAAAACTAATGTTTTGAAAAGCCACAAGAAAAACAAGAAAAGATGCAGATCAAGAAAAACTAAAGATCAAACAAGAAAAATAAACAAGAACAACTTGAAGATGAAGAAAGAACAAAGAACACAAATTTCGAAAAAAAAAATTTTAAAAGAAAATAAAAAATGCAATTGACACTAAACTTAAAATATGAAACTAAACTCAAACAGAAAAACTCAATTATCAGTTTATAAAATTTTTGAAAAATTTAAAAAAAAAAGAAAATAAGGATTTTAAAAAAGAAATTTTTAACCAAAAACAATAATAGAAGACTCTAAACCAAAAAGAAAATTTTTTCCTAATCTAAGCAACAAAATAAACCGTTAGTTGTCCAAACTCGAACAATCCCTGGCAACGGTGCCAAAAACTTGGTGCACGAATTTGTTACATGTCAATGTCAATATTACTATTTTTCACAAATTCGCACAACTAACCAGCAAGTGCACTGGGTCGTCCAAGTAATACCTTACGTGAGTAAAGGTCGAATCCCTCGGAGATTGTTGGCTTGAAGCAATCTATGGTTACCTTGTAGCTCTTAGTCAGGAAAACAATTCACTTATCAAATTGAATTGCGAGGAATAAAAGAGCATGAAATAAATACTTGTTATGCAGTAATGGAGAATATGTTGGAGTTTTGGAGATGCTTTGTATTTTGAATCTCTGCTTTCTCCCTGTCTTCTTCTTCACGCACGCACGTCCCTCCTATGGCAAGCTGTGTGTTGGTGGATCACCGTTGTCAATGGCTACCATCCTTCCTCTCAGTGAAAATGGTCCAGGTGCGCTGTCACCGCACGGCTAATCATCTGTAGGTTCTCGATCGTACCGGAATAGGATTTACTCTCCTTTTGCGTCTGTCACTACGCCCAGCACTCGCGAGTTTGAAGCTCGTCACAGTCATCCAATCCCAGGATCCTACTCGGAATACCACAGACAAGGTTTAGACTTTCCGGATTCTCAAGGATGCCGCCAATAGATTCTAGCTTATACCACGGAGATTCTGATTAAGGAATCTAAGAGATACTCATTCAATCTAATGTAGAACGGAAGTGGTTGTCAGGCATACGTTCATAGGTTGAGAATGGTGATGAGTATCACGGATCATCACATTCATCATAATGAAGCACGAATGAACATCTTAGATAGGAACAAGCGTGTTGAATAGAAAACAGAAGTAATTGCATTAATTCATTGAAACACAGCAGAGCTCCTCACCCCCAACAATGGAGTTTAGAGATTCATGCCGTCAAAGAGTATAAAGTACAGATCTAAAAATGTCATCAGCTACAAAATAAATCTCTAAAAGTTGTTTAAATACTAAACTAGTAACTTAGGTTTATAGAAAATGAGTAAACTATGATAGATAGTGCAGAAATCCACTTCTGGGGCCCACATGGTGTGTGCTGGGACTGAGACTAAAGCTTCTCATGTGCCTGAGCTGTGTTGGGCGTTCAACGCCAGGTTGTAACCTGTTTCTGGCGTTGAACTCCAACTTGTAACCTGTTTCTGGTGCTGGACGCTAGACTGCAACATGAAACTGGCGTTGAATGCCAGTTTACATCGTCTATACTTGAGAAAAGTATGGACTATTAAATATTGTTGGAAAGCCCTGGATGTCTACTTTTCAACGCAATTGGAAGCGCGCCAATTGGACTCCTGTAGCTCCAGAAAATCCATTCCGAGTGCAGAGAGGTCAGAATCCAACAGCATCAGCAATCCTTTTTCAGCCCGAATCAGATTTTTGCTCAGCTCCCTCAATTTCAGCCAGAAAATACATGAAATTATAGAAAAGCACACAAACTCATAGTAAAGTCCAGAAATATGAATTTTTCGTAGAAACTAATGAAAATATACTAAAAACTTAACTAAAACATCCTAAAAACTACATGAAATTAACCCCAAAAAGCGTATAAAATATCCTCTCATCAGAAACTACATTAAAACAAGAATTAAAGTGCTGAAATCAAAAGGAAAATAAGCAAAAAAACCTAATTCTAGAGAGAAGGGGGAGCTTCTCTCTCTAGAAACTAAGAGAAAAGCATGTAAAATTCTAACCCTAGTTGCCCCCTTCATTCAGCTTCCCTTTGGCCTCAAATAGCTTCAAAAATGGGTTGGACTGGGTTCTGGAGGCCCAAAAATCACCCCCAGGGATTTGCATTAATGAGCTCACATGATTCGGGTCACGCATACATGTGGGTCACACGTACGCGTCGCCTGGCAAAAAATCCATCCACGCGTATGCATGGGTCACGCGTACGCATCGCTCGCAAATCTCTCTTGTGCGTACGCACGCATACTTGTACGTACGCACGGGTGCTGGAACTTCCGAACTCCATTTCTTCATGGTTTCTTCCCTTTTTCATGCTCTTTTCCTCACTTCTTCAACCCATACTTGCCTTGGAAACCTGAAATCACTTAGCAAATACATCAAGGCACCAAATGGGATTACAGTGAATAAAAATTGACTAAATTAAGCACAAAGGAGCGTGTTTTCATTTTCAAGCACAATTTAGGAAGAAATCTCAAAAGCATGCTATTTAGATGAATAAACGTGGGTTTATGTGATGAAATCCACTCAAATCAAATCAAAATATATCATAACAATATGGACTCATCATATAGTTGTACAGTGTTAGTTGTGCTTTTCTTTTCTTTTTTTCCCCTAATTTATGATGTTTCTGGTTGTAAAAATAGGTTATGAATATTTCTTGATGGGGAAATTTTTCTATTAGAGCATCTTAACACCAATTTTTCATCGGAAATCATCTACACACCCCAGGCAAGGGCTGGTGTTTCCCTCGAGAAAGGCATGTGGTGCACGAATTGTGAATCGCACTTTTCACAACGCGTACCACTAACCAGCAAGTGCACTGGGTCGTCCAAGTAATACCTTACGTGAGTAAGGGTCGAATCCCACGGAGATTGTTGGTTTGAAGCAATCTATGGTTATCTTGTAAATCTTAGTCAGGAAGTCAATTATGTTTATCAGTTGAATTGCGAATAACCAGGAGAGCATAAATTAAAGGTTACTTGTTGTGCAGTAATGGAGAATATGTTGGAGTTTTGGAGATGCTTTGTCTTCTGAATCTCTGCTTTCCTCTGTCTTCTTGTTCACGCACGCACGTCCTCCTATGGCAAGCTGTGTGTTGGTGGGTCACCGTTGTCAATGGCTACCTTCCATCCTTCCAGTGAAAACTATGCTCACGCGCTCTGTCACAGCACGGCTAATCACCGGTTGGTTCTCGATCCGGTTGGAATAGGATTTACTATCCTTTTGCGTCTGTCACTAACGCCCAGCCTTCAGAATTTTGAAGCTCGTCACAATCATTTAATCCTTGAATCCTACTCGGAATACCACAGACAAGGTTTAGACTTTCCGGATTCTCATGAATGCCGCCATCAGTTCTAGCTTATACCACGGAGATTCTGATTAAGGAATCTAAGAGATACTCATTCAATCATATATAGAATGGAGGTGGTTGTCAGGCACACATTCATGAATTGAGGAAGGTGATGAGTGTCACAGATCATCACCTCCATCACAGTTAAGCGCGAATGAACATCTTAGATAGGAACAAGCGTGTTTGAATGGAAAACAGGAATACTTGCATTAATTCATCGAGACACAGCAGAGCTCCTCACCCCCAACAATGGGGTTTAGAGACTCATGCCGTCAGAGAATACAAAGTTTAGATCTAAAATGTCATGAGATACAAAATAAGTCTCTAAAAGTTGTTTAAATACTAAACTAGTAGCCTAGGGTTACAAAATATGAGTGGACTATGATGGATGATGCAGAGATCCACTTCTGGGGCCCACTTGGTGTGTGCTGGGCTGAGACTTAAGCAATTCACGTGCAGAGGCCATTTGTGGAGTTGAACGCCAGTTTTTATGCCAGTTTGGGCGTTCAACTCCAGCTTTTGATCCTTTTCTGGCGCTGGACGCCAGAATTGGGCAGAGAACTGGCGTTGAACGCCAGTTTACGTCATCTATCCTTGTGCAAAGTATGGACTATTATATATTGCTGGAAAGCCCTGGATGTCTAATTTCCAACGCAATTAGGATCATGCCATTTTGAGTTCTGTAGCTCCAGAAAATCCACTTTGAGTGCAGGGAGGTCAGAATCCAACAGCATCAGCAGTCCTTTTTCAGCCTGAATCAGATTTTTGCTCAGCTCCTTCAATTTCAGCCAGAAAAATACCTGAAATTACAGAAAAGCACACAACTCATAGTAAAGTCCAGAAATATGATTTTTCCTAAAAATTAATAAAAATAGACTAAAAACTAACAAAAACATACTCAAAACTATATGAAATTATCCCCAAAAAGCGTATAAAATATCCGCTCATCACAACACCAAACTTAAACTGTTGCTTGTCCTCAAGCAACTAGATAAATAAAATAGAAGACTAATAGGTTGAGAAGCAATAATATCTCAGAGTTTTTTGATTGAAGCTCAGATTCTAATTAGATGAGCGGGACTAGTAGCTTTTTGCTTCTGAACAGTTTTGGCATCTCACTTTATCCATTGAAGCTCAGAGTGATTGGCATCTATAAGAACTTAGAATTCAGATAGTGTTATTAATTCTCTTAGTTCAGTGTGATGATTCTTGAACACAGCTTCTTTATGAGTCTTGGCTGTGGCCCTAAGCACTTTGTTTTCCAGTATTACCACCGGATACATAAATGCCACAGACACATAACTGGGTGAACCTTTTCAGATTGTGACTCAGCTTTGCTAAAGTCCCCAATTAGAGGTGTCCAGAGTTCTTAAGCACACTCTTCTTTTTGCTTTGGACCTTGACTTTAACTGCTCAATCTCAAGTTTTCACTTGACACCTTCACGCCACAAGCACATGGTTAGGGACAGCTTGGTTTAGCCGCTTAGACCAGGATTTTAGTCCTTTAGGCCCTCCTATCCACTGATGCTCAAAGCCTTGGGATCCTTTTCATTTGCCCTTGCCTTTTGGTTTTAAGGGTCATTGGCTTTTTCTGCTTGCTTTTTCTCTCTCTTTTTTTTTTTTTTTTGCAAGCTTTGTTCTTTGCTGCTTTTTCTTGCTTCAAGAATCATTTTCATGATTTTTCAGATTATCAATAACATGCCTGATGTTCATCATTCTTTCAAGAGCCAACATATTTAACAATCTTAAACAACAAATTCAAAAGACATATGCACTGTTCAAGCATTCATTCAGAAGACAGAAAGCATTGCCACCACATTTAACTAATTAGAATTTCTCTTATTAAACTCGAAATTTTATTGCCTCTTATTCAAAAGATCTACTACTTTATTCATGTTTGCTGATGATGAGAAAAATAAACTATAGCTTAATTGGAGATAAAATCAAAATAGATACTAATTACTACTATATGACTTCTAAGGTAAACTTTTATAAGGACACCGTCACAGAGTTAAGGCAGAAATTGGAAATTAACAACCTTTATTCAGGGGGCACGGGGGTTCCTCTGATCCTTGGGGTGCTTGGTCCTACAAGAGAAGACTTTTGGCGCTTCAGTTCCCTTAAGTCACGCCCCTGCTCCTCTTGTTCTTTAAACATATAGGTCAGCATTTGACTATGTTCCTTCTGTTCTTTTATTATTTGGTCCATAGCTTCCCGTATCTTGGTAACGAACGTCTCAAGATACTCCCAGTATTCAGCTTGAGGGATCTCTGGGAGGAATTCCTGTGCTCTCTTCTTGATGGGATCCTCCTGTGCTTGTTGTTTTTCCATTGATGCTTTGGTGATTGGCTTTTCAATTAGGATATATTCAGTTATTCCCATCCTTACTCCAGCATCCTTGCAGAGCAGAGAAATCACTCTTGGATAAGCCAACCTGGCCTCTTTTGAATTTTTGTTAGCAATCTTGTAGAGTTCAGTTGAAATCAGCTGATGAACCTCCACTTCCTTTCCCATCATGATGCAATGGATCATCACTGCTCTTTTGACTGTGACTTCAGAACGGTTGCTAGTAGGCAACAGAGAACGCCCAATGAAGTCCAGCCATCCTCTGGCGACTGGTTTGAGATCCTCCCTCTTGAGTTGATTTGGGACACCCTTTGTGTTGGTGGTCCACCTGGCTCCAGGGATACATATGTCCTCTAGAATCTTATCCAGGTCAATGTCTGCTCTCATCATCCTCCTGTTGAAGGAGTCTGGATCATCCTTTAGCTGAGGTAGCTTTAAGATCTCCCTGATCTTGTCAGGGGTAGTATGAACAATCTTCCCTCTGACCATGGTCCGAAATTCATAGAAGGCAGTTCCAGATAGTTTTTGCTTGTTAGTCTGCCACATATTAGCATAGAACTCCTGGACCATGTTCCTTCCTACTTTCGTTTCAGGATTAGCTAGGACTTCCCAGTTCCTGATTCGAATTTGCTCCTGGATCTCCGGATATTCATCTTCTTTCAGATCGAATCTAACTTCCGGGATGACTGATCTCAGACACATTACTTTAAGATAATGGTCTGAATGTTCTTTAGATAAGAACTTCTCTTGATTCCAAAGTGGTTTTGGAATGCTCTCTTTCTTGCCTCTTGGAGTGGGTTGTTTTCCTTTAGGAGCCATGATCTTAGTGATCTCGGATAAACACACCAAACTTAGAGGTTTGCTTGTCCTCAAGCAAAAGAAAAGAAAGGAGAGGGATAGAAGGAGAGCTAGGTGCAATTGTTGATGGAGGAGGAGGGAGGCCGAACCCAAATTTAAAGGGATGGGGGGGTGGGTTTTCGAAAAATTGGAAAAGATAAGATAAAAAGATTGAGTTGAAAAAGATAAGATAGAAGATATAGTTTAATTTTGAAAAGATATGATAGATTTTTGAAAAAGATAAATCTGAATTTTGAAAAAGATAATATGGAGATTTGAAAAAGATATGGATTAGTTGAAAAGATTTTAGAGTGAAAAAGATAGATTTTTTTTCAGAAAAGATTTGAAAAGAGTTGGATTGAATTTGGAAAGATGGATTTTTATAAATTAAGGATTTTAGAAATCAGGGTTCTTGACATGTTCATGTAAAAATCATGCATTGAAGCATAAAATTTGAAATTAAAATGGAAATACGTGTGAAAAAAATGAATTTGGCTCCTCCCTGCCTTCCTGGCGTTTGAACGCCCAAACACTGCCTGTTTTGGGCGTTCAGCGCCCAATTGCTGCTCTCCTGGGCGTTCAACGCCCAGCTGCTGCCATTACTGGCATTCAACACCCAGTGGGTGCCCCTTTCTGGCGTTGAATGCCCAGCTGCTACCATTACTGGCGTTCAGCGCCCAGTGGATGCCCATTTTGGGCGTTGAACGCCCAAAATGCACTTTTACTGGCGTTTTCTTGCCAGTGAGATCTTTTTCCCTATTTTGTGTGCTGAGGTCTTCTGTAAATGATTATTTACCTTGTTATCAATGAACTCTATATAAACAAATAAAAATAAAAATAGAAATAGGGCAAAAATGCTTAGAGAATTGTTGCCCCATGGCTGGGTTGCCTCCCAACAAGCGCTTCTTTATTGTCTTTAGCTGGACCTTGCTGAGCTTTTAATCTAGCTTCAGCCTTGAGCATTCTTGCTCAATGTTGCCTTCAAGATAATGCTGGATTCTCTGTCCATTGACAATGAACTTCTTATCAGAATCAATATCTTGAAGCTCCACATAACCATATGGTGACACACTTGTAATCACGTATGGTCCCCTCCACCGGGATTTCAGTTTCCCGGGAAATAGCCTGAGTCTAGAGTTAAACAACAGGACCTTCTGTCTTGGTTCAAAGTTTCTAGATGACAGCTTTCTGTCATGCCATTTTTTTTATTTTTCTTTATAAAGCTTGGCATTTTCGAAAGCTGTAAATCTGAATTCCTCTAGCTCATTTAGCTGGAGCAATCGTTTTTCTCCTGCTAATTTGGCATCAAAGTTTAGGAATCTGGTTGCCCAGTAGGCCTTATGTTCCAGTTCCACGGGCAGGTGACATGCCTTACCATACACGAGTTGGTATGGAGATGTCCCTATGGGGGTCTTGAATGCTGTCCTGTAAGCCCACAGAGCATCATCCAGGCTCCGTGCCCAATCCTTTCTACGGGTATTTACTATCCGTTCCAGGATTCTCTTTAATTCTCTGTTAGAGACTTCAGCTTGCCCATTGGTTTGTGGATGATATGGAGTGGCCACCTTGTGGCAAATTCCATACCGAACCATGGCAGAGTAAAGCTGTTTATTGCAGAAGTGAGTGCCCCCATCACTGATTAGTACTCTAGGGACACCAAACCTGCTAAAGATATGTTTCTGGAGGAACTTCAGCACTGTTTTAGTATCATTGGTGGGTGTGGCAATAGCCTCAACCCATTTTGATACATAGTCAACTGCCACCAGAATATAAGTGTTTGAGTATGATGGTGGGAAAGGTCCCATGAAGTCAATTCCCCATACGTCAAATAACTCAATTTCCAAGATTCCTTGTTGAGGCATGGCGTAACCATGAGGCAGGTTACCAGCTCTTTGGCAACTGTCACAATTACATACAAACTCTCGGGAATCTTTATAGAGTGTGGGCCAATAGAAGCCACATTGGAGGACCTTGGTGGCTGTTCGCTCACCTCCGAAATGGCCTCCATATTGAGATCCGTGGCAATGCCACAGGATCCTCTGTGCTTCTTCTCTAGGCACACACCTACGGATAATTCCGTCTGCACATCTCTTAAAGAGATAAGGTTCATCCCACAAGTAGTACTTTGCATCAGTAGTTAATTTCTTCTTTTGTATCCTGTTGTACTCCTTGGGTATGAACCTTGCAGCTTTATAGTTTGCAATATCGGCAAACCATGGTGCTTCCTGAATGGCGAATAAATGCTCATCAGGAAACGTCTCAGAGATCTCAAGAGAAGGGAGGGACGTTCCTTCCACTGGCTCTATCCGGGACAGATGATCAGCCACTTGGTTCTCTGTCCCTTTTCTGTCTCTTATTTCTATATCAAACTCTTGCAGAAGCAATACCCATCTTATAAGCCTTGGTTTTGAATCGTGCTTTGTAAGTAGATATTTAAGAGCAGCATGGTCACTGTACACAATCACTTTTGATCCTACTAAGTATGATCTAAACTTGTTAATGGCATAGACCACTGCAAGCAATTCTTTTTCTGTGGTTGTGTAGCTTTTCTGGGCATCATTTAGAACACGGCTAGCATAATAAATGACATGCAGAAGTTTGTCATGCCTTTGCCCCAGTACTGCACCAATGGCGTGATCACTGGCATCACACATTAATTCGAATGGTAATGTCCAGTCTGGTGCAGAGATAACTGGTGCTGTGACCAGCTTAGGTTTCAGAGTTTCAAATGCCTGCAGGCACTCCGTGTCAAACCAAAATGGCGTGTCAGCAACTAGCAGGTTGCTTAGAGGTTTTGCAATTTTTGAAAAATCCTTTATAAACCTCCTATAGAATCCTGCATGCCCCAGAAAGCTTCTGATTGCCTTAACATTGGCAGGTGGTGGTAATTTTTCAATTACCTCTATTTTAGCTTGATCCACCTCTATTCCCTTGTTTGAAATTTTATGCCCAAGGACAATCCCTTCAGTCACCATAAAGTGACATTTTTCCCAGTTTAAAACCAGGTTGGTCTCTTGCCATCTTTTCAAAACCATTGTCAGGTGATCAAGACAGGAGCTAAATGAGTGTCCATATACTGAGAAGTCATCCATGAAGACTTCCAGAAATTTTTCCACCATGTCAGAGAAAATAGAGAGCATGCATCTCTGGAAGGTTGCAGGCGCATTACATAGCCCAAAGGGCATCCTTCTATAAGCAAACACTCCGGATGGACATGTGAATGCTGTTTTCTCTTGATCTTGGGGATCCACTGCAATCTAGTTATAGCCTGAATAGCCATCCAAAAAGCAGTAATAATCATGACCTGCTAGTCTTTCTAGCATCTGGTCTATGAATGGTAAAGGAAAATGATCCTTTCTGGTGGCTGTATTGAGCCTTCTGTAGTCAATACACATGCGCCACCCTGTAACTGTTCTTGTAGGAACCAGTTCATTTTTTTCATTATGAATCACTGTCATGCCTCCCTTTTTTGGGACGACTTGAACAGGGCTCACCCAGGGGCTATCAGAAATGGGATAAATAATCCCAGCCTCTAGTAATTTGGTGACCTCTTTCTGCACCACTTCCTTCATGGCTGGATTTAGCCGCCTCTGTGGTTGAACCACTGGTTTGGCATTATCCTCCAATAGGATTTTGTGCATGCATCTAGCTGGGCTTATGCCCTTAAGGTCACCTATGGACCACCCAAGAGCTGTCTTGTGTGTCCTTAGCACTTGAATAAGTGCTTCCTCTTCCTGTGAACTTAGAGCAGGGCTTATGATCACTGGAAAAGTATCACCTTCTCCTAGAAATGCATATTTCAAGGATGGTGGTAATGGCTTGAGCTCGGGTTTAGGAGGTTTTTCCTCTTTTAGAAGAAATTTCAAAGGCTCTTTCATGTCCTCTGAATCCTCCAAATCAGGCTGAACATCTTTAAAGATGTCTTCCAACTCTGATTCGAGACTCTCAGCCATGTTGATCTCTTCTACCCAGGAGTCAATAAGATCAACTTTCATGCAGTCTGCTGATGTGTCTGGATGCTGCATGGCTTTAACAGCGTTCAACTTGAACTCATCATCATTGACTCTCAGGGTTATTTCCCCCTGTTGGACGTCAATAAGGGATCGTCCAGTTGCTAGGAAGGGTCTTCCTAGAATGAGAGTAGCACTCTTGTGCTCCTCCATTTCCAGCACAACAAAGTCAGTGGGAAAGGCGAATGGCCCAACCCTGACAATCATGTCTTCAATCACGCCTGATGGGTATTTAGTGGAGCCATCAGCAAGTTGAAGACATATCCGGGTTGGTTTAACTTCTTCAGTTAAACCAAGCTTTCTGATAGTGGATGCAGGTATTAGGTTGATGCTTGCCCCAAGATCGCATAAAGCTGTCTTGGTGCAATCACCTTCTAATATGCATGGTATCAGAAAACTCCCAGGGTCTTTAAGCTTTTCAGGAAAGCTTTTCAGAATGACTGAACTGCATTCTTCAGTGAGGAGAACTCTTTCTGTTTCTCTCCACTCCTTTTTATGACTCAAGATCTCTTTCATGAACTTGGCATAAGAAGGTATTTGCTCAAGTGCCTCTGCAAATGGAATCTTTATTTCAAGAGTCCTTAGATAATTTGCAAAGCGAGCAAATTGCTTATCCTGCTCCTCTTTCCGGAGTTTTTGAGGATAAGGTATCTTGGCTTTATATTCCTCAACCTTAGTGGTTAAAGAAGCCTTTTTAGAGGGGTTGTTATCAGCACTTGTGTGTGTCTGATCCCTCACTGGCAATTGAGTGCCAGAGTCAGAAGCTGGAGTGAAACTGGACGCCAGCTCCTTGTCTGCTTCTGGCGTCTGAACGCCAGAACTGTGCCCATTTTGGGCGTTCAACGCTGGATTCTACCCTATTTGGGCGTTCAACGCCAGATTCTTGCCCATTTCTGGCGTTGAACGCCAATCCTGCCTTGTTTCTGGCGTTGAACGCCAGTTTTGGGCATGGTCTGGGCGTTCAGCGCCAGCCTTCCACCAATTCTCTGGCGTTTTAGTGCCAGAATTATTTTTCCCTGGGCTCTTACTGTCCTCAGGTGAATCTTTGGTGGGTTGCTCATTTCTTGACTTTTTGATGCCTTGAGGTGGGGTATTTAATGTTTTCCCACTTCTTAATTGAACTGCTTGGCATTCTTCTGCTATTTGCCTTGATAGCTGCTGCTTTGTTTGCTTAAACTGTTCGTCCATATGTATATTAGCTATCCTTGTCTCTTGTAGCCTGTCCTTGAATTCAGCTAGCTGCTTTGTTAGAAAATCCAATTGCTGATTGAATTCAGCAGCTTGTTTTACAATACTGAATTCAGTAGTTACTGTTTTAACCTCTTCATTCATGGAAGGGTTGCTGCTTAGGTACAGATGCTGATTCCTGGCAACTGTATCAATGAGCTCTTGAGCCTCTTCAATTGTCTTTCTCATATGGATAGATCCACCAGCTGAGTAATCTAGAGACATCTGAGCTCCTTCTGCAAGCCCATAGTAGAAGATGTCTAACTGAACCCACTCTGAAAACATTTCAGAGGGGCATTTTCGTAGCATCTCTCTGTATCTCTCCCAGGCATCATAAAGAGATTCATTATCTCCTTGTTTAAAGCCTTGGATGTCCAGCCTTAGCTGTGTCATCCTTTTTGGAGGGAAATATTGATTCAGGAATTTTTCTGTCAGCTGTTTCCATGTCCTTATGCTGGCCTTAGGTTGGTTATTTAACCACCTCTTAGCTTGATCTTTTACAGCAAATGGAAACAGTAATAGTCTGTAGACATCCTGATCTATTTCCTTATCATGTACTGTGTCAGCAATTTGTAAAAATTGTGCCAGAAACTCTGTAGGTTCTTCCTGTGGAAGACCGGAATACTGGCAGCTTTGCTGCACCATGATAATGAGCTGAGGATTCAACTCAAAGCTACTGACTCCAATGGAGGGTATGCAGATACTACTCCCATATGAAGCAGTAGAGGGGCTTGAATATGACCCCAGAGTCCTCCTGGACTGTTCATTTCCACTTAGATCCATGATGGAAAAAGGGAGATGATGTAAAATAGGAAAAAATATTTTTATTTATTTATTTATATATTTATTTCGAAAATGAAATAAATTAAAATAGAATAAATAAAAATTGAGTGAAGATTTTTGAAAAACTGAGGAGAGAGAAAGTGGTTAGGAAGTTTTGAAAAGGATATGATGATTTTGAAAAAAAAAATTTTTAATTTTGAAATAAAAATATGAATTTTAGAAATATATTTCGAAAATTTGTTTTTTAAAAAAAAAGAGAGAAAAGATATTTTTGATTTTTAAGAGGAGAGAGAAAAACAATAACATAGCACAAGATTTAAAATTTTTAGATCTAATGCTCCCTATTTTCAAAAATTTTGGAGGGAAAACAACAAGGAACACCAAACTTAAAAATTTTAAGATCAAGTCACAAGGAAAACTCAAGAACACGAAGAAAGAACACCAAACTTAAAATTTTTAGAAAACCAAACCAAAATTTTCGAAAATTTTAAGGAAAATCAACAAGAAAACACCAAACTTAAAGTTTGGCACAGGATCTAATAGAGAAATTATTTTTGAAAACTATTTTTAAAAAGAAAATAAGGATTCTAAAATTTTAACACGACAATAATAAGAGACTCTAAACAAAAAAAAGAAATTTTTCCTAATCTAAGCAACAAAATAATCCGTCAGTTGTTCAAACACGAACAATCCCCGGCAACGGCGCCAAAAACTTGGTGCACGAATTGTGAATCGCACTTTTCACAACGCGTACCACTAACCAGCAAGTGCACTGGGTCGTCCAAGTAATACCTTACGTGAGTAAGGGTCGAATCCCACGGAGATTGTTGGTTTGAAGCAATCTATGGTTATCTTGTAAATATTAGTCAGGAAGTCAATTATGTTTATCAGTTGAATTGCGAATAACCAGGAGAGCATAAATTAAAGGTTACTTGTTGTGCAGTAATGGAGAATATGTTGGAGTTTTGGAGATTCTTTGTCTTCTGAATCTCTACTTTCCTCTGTCTTCTTGTTCACGCACGCACGTCCTCCTATGGCAAGCTGTGTGTTGGTGGATCACCGTTGTCAATGGCTACCTTCCATCCTTCCAGTGAAAACTACGCTCACGCGCTCTGTCACAGCACGGCTAATCACCGGTTGGTTCTCGATCCGGTTGGAATAGGATTTACTATCCTTTTGCGTCTGTCACTAACGCCCAGCCTTCAGGAGTTTGAAGCTCGTCACAGTCATTTAATCCTTGAATCCTACTCAAAATACCACAGACAAGGTTTAGACTTTCCGGATTTTCATGAATGCCGCCATTAGTTCTAGCTTATACCACGGAGATTCTGATTAAGGAATCTAAGAGATACTCATTCAATCATATATAGAACGGAGGTGGTTGTCAGGCACACGTTCATGAATTGAGGAAGGTGATGAGTGTCACAGATCATCACCTCCATCACAGTTAAGCGCGAATGAACATCTTAGATAGGAACAAGCGTGTTTGAATGGAAAACAGGAATACTTGCATTAATTCATCGAGACACAACAGAGCTCCTCACCCCCAACAATGGGGTTTAGAGACTCATGCCGCCAGAGAATACAAAGTTTAGATCTAAAATGTCATGAGATACAAAATAAGTCTCTAAAAGTTGTTTAAATACTAAACTAGTAGCCTAGGGTTACAAAATATGAGTGGACTATGATGGATGATGCAGAGATCCACTTCTGGGGCCCACTTGGTGTGTGCTGGGCTGAGACTTAAGCAATTCACGTGCAGAGGCCATTTGTGGAGTTGAACGCCAGTTTTTATGCCAGTTTGGGCGTTCAACTCCAGCTTTTGATCCTTTTCTGGCGCTGGACGCCAGAATTGGGCAGAGAACTGGCGTTGAACGCCAGTTTACGTCGTCTATCCTTATGCAAAGTATGGACTATTATATATTGCTGGAAAATTAGGAGCATGCCATTTTGAGTTCTGTAGCTCCAGAAAATCCACTTTGAGTGTAGGGAGGTCAGAATCCAATAGCATCAGCAGTCCTTTTTCAGCCTGAATCAGATTTTTGCTCAGCTCCTTCAATTTCAGCCAGAAAAATTCCTGAAATTACAGAAAAGCACACAACTCATAGTAAAGTCCAGAAATATGAATTTTTCCTAAAAACTAATAAAAATAGACTAAAAACTAACAAAAACATACTCAAAACTATATGAAATTATCCCCAAAAAGCGTATAAAATATCCGCTCATCAGCATGCCTTAATCAAATCTTTCAATTTCTCTTCCTATAATTGATTCTGTGCACCACTGGTTTTGGTTTTTCTTCTATTCAATTGTTTGTTGTGTTACACTCTGAGCTTTAGTTATGTGTGCATGAGTGTGATAGTTTTTTGTGTTTGAAGTTAATTTCAAATTGCTAAATATCTTTTTGTTCATTTACTTGATATCTTTAGTTATGTACTTTGTGGCCTTGTAACAAGCTTGATAAACCCCTATTTTATGATATATTTTGTATTTAATTTGAGTGATTTATTCAATCCTTCACCCACTTATTCATATTAATTTGCATGGTTTTACTTCTCCTTCCTTATTATGTGATGTATGTGAAAAACATGTTTCCTATGCTTTAAAATTAATTATTTTAATTACCTTTATTTCCATTCGATGCCGTGATTAGTGTGTTGAGTAGTTTCAGATCTTCTAAGGCAGGAATGACTCAAAGGATGGAAAAGAAACATACAAAAATGTAAGGAAAGCACAAAATGGAGTCCTTGAAGAAATTGGCATCCACGCGATCGCGTGCCAAGCGCTAATCAACAGCGATGCGGCCGCATGACTAACACGACCGCGCGCCTTAAGCAGAATGAATATGACGCGGTCACATGACTGACGCGACCGCGTGGCAAGGAAAAGCTCCGAACGACGCGACCGCGTGACCCATGCGGACGCGTGACAGAGGGCCCGCACCAGAAATTGCAGAAAACGCTCCCAGCGATTTCTGAAGCCCTTTTTGGCCCAAATCCAAGTCCAGAAGGCATAGACCAGAGGTTATGAAGTGAGGGAATGCATCCATTCAGGGAGAGCTCGCCAATTTTCCACTTTCCATGAATTAGATTTAGTTTAGAGAGAGATTCTCTCTTTGATCAGGTTCAATATTCCTTTTATTTACTTTTGCAAGCTACTTTATGAATCCTTTCAAGTTACAGATTACTCTTTTATTAATGTTATTTGAGGTATTTCAGTTTAATATTGATTACTCTTATTCATGCTATTGTTACTTTTATTCTGAAGACATTTTTATTCCAAGTAGATTTATTTTTCTCCTTTTGGTCTTGGTTAAGAAATCAGTAACTCAGGAGTTATCCAATTCAACAGTATAATTGATAATTGTTATCTTTGTTAATTGAATTGAACTTCCATAATCCCAATCTTTTCTTAGGAAATAAATAGGATTCGAAGATCAAACCAATTAATCCCTTGACCTTCCTTTATCTTAGTAAAGGTTAACAAAGTGGAATTAGGATTCATCCATCATCATCATTGATTAGGATAGCTAGGATAGGACCTCTAATTTCTCATACCTTACCAAGAGTTTGCTTTACAGTATTTATCTATTTTCAATTGCCATTTAATTTACTTGTCATTAAATTACTCGTTCCCCATTCTTGAAACCCCAATTTTACAATCTCCATAACCAATAATAAGAACATACTTCCCTGCAGTTCCTTGAGAAGACGACCCGAGGTTAAATACTCGGTTATCAATTTTAAGGGGTTTGTTACTTGTGACAACCAAAATGTTTGCATGAAAGGGATTTTTGTTGGTTTAGAAACTGTATCTACAACGCGACTGTTTTTATGACATTCTTTACTGGCAAAAATCTTGTTCGTCAAAAAATGGCGCCGTTGCCGGGGAACTGCTAACGTGTGCCTTATTATTGGTTATTGTAAATATTTTTCTTTTACTTGTTTATTTATTTCTGTTTTTTCTTTTTTATTTTATTTGCTACTATGGACTCTCACCCCTCTCACTTTGAGTTTGGCTCTAACTTTGTTGAAGGAAATAGAAGTTACAGCAGGAATATGTATCAAGGTCAGACCAATCAAGGATGGATGGAGCCAAGAGGATCTAATCAACCCTTTAGGCAACAACACCCTCCAAGATATCACGGACAACGACCATTCTACAATGCATACCCAGCTGATAGATATGGTGGACAACCTTCTAACTACCAACAAGCCCCACCCCGTGCCTATAGACTATCCTCTCAACATAACCTCGAACCACCACACTCACACGCTTCTTTTCACCATTCACCACCGTATGATCCTTTTCCACCCTAGTTCCAATCTAATCACTCCCAAGCACCACCACTTCCCTATGTTTCATATCCAAATCCATCACCCAGAGAATCAGAGGTTCGCCTCAAGGCAACAGTAAATAAACTTCAAACAACCATTCGACAACTGGAGCAAGTAGTAATTCAATTAGCTTCTAGACGCGCAAACATTCAAGGACCAACCACAGCCCCATGTGGACAATCTAATGAAGAGTGTAGCATGAAGGAGACACTAGAAACTCCAATGGACAAGACAGAGCATGAATTCGTACTAGAACAAGTAGAAGAAGCTGTCATTGTACAAGAAGAAGAGTTGGTTGAAGATCTAGGAGATGCTGAACCTCCATGGGAATCCAGAGCTGAGGAGAACTCCATCAAGGACGTTACAATTGATGCTAAGGAGGATATTGCACAATCCCCAAGGCAATTCGTTTATGAAGAACTAGACAGAATAACCCAGGACACAAATTCCCTTAATGATGATAGTCACAAGCCAAGCTCTCTTAGTAATGAACTTGCATTCGCAAGTGAATTCTCTGAGATCGAAGAATCTTCCCCAATTGAATACAAAGATGATGCAGAGGTAGATTTTTCTCAACCTCCAATCTATGACTCAAGTGATGAGGAAGACATAGAAGACTTTGACCGGGACTCAGATGCATTTGAAGAACCTTACAAGGAAGTGGAGGAATTCATAGAAGAGCACAAGGGAGAAGAACTTACAGAACCACCAGAAACACCTACCCTAAGGCCATTACCGCCTAATACAAGCTTCAAGTGGGTACAATCCTTAACCTTTAACTTTACTTATTCACTTGAATATGGTTTACTTGAAACAGATGGCCAGCTTAGAGCTCTCTGCGGCTTTAAGAGTAAGAGGGAAATGGCTCGTGCTCAGAGCTGGTGCACAAGGTTCAATAAGGTTCCACGCCTCAACTTGAAGTGCACGGATTGGTATCATGTTCAATCGAATGGATCATGGAAAACGTTTGGTTACCATGATGAGAATCTACTTTCTAAACCGCCCGGATGGAAACATGTAGATCAAGACGGAGGCGGATCTAAAAACAAGGCTTGGGATCCTGGAATCTATTCTGACATTCGTCACCCCGGGAGCCTGACAATCTATTTGAAGCTGTTCAGAAGCTTTACATGCCTAGTTTGGGACCCCGGAGGCTATTGGCATTCCAAGCATTGGTGGAGATTTCTGGATGAATTTAAACACAAGCCACCATAACAGGAAGCCCTTCCAATGTCCAACTTAAGGACTTTAACTAAAAGTGCTAGGTGGGAGACAATCCACCATGGTATGATCGTTTTTCTTTAATTTTTATTTAGTTTTATTTGTTTTCAAGTTTTGTTTTGTTTTATTATATTGAACCTGGAATTTTGCATCTCACTCATATTAGTCATTGCATTCTGCATTTTTTCATGCATATATAAAAAAAAAGGGGGTGCGCGACGCGACCGCATTCCCCATGCGATCGCGTCAAATGGCAAACCACACTTCCCACGCGACCGCGTCATCCAAGCGGCCGCGTGACCTGGAGATCGGCGTAAAGATCCAATGTCCAGAAAGTTAGGCTGGAATCGTGCGGCCATTGTGCATTTCGCACAATTGACCCACGCGATCCCGTCATCCACGCGATCGCGTCAATTGCACAATACCAATCCCACGCGACCGCGTCAGCAATGCGACCGCGTTGCATTGATTGCACGAACACCCCCAAGGAGACAAAGAGTTGCGCTGAAACGATGCTGGATTCGTGCGTTTAGCACAAATTCCAGCGACGCGATCGCATGCCCCATGCGATCGCGTCGTTCACTCTTTTTGCCCTCTGTGTGATCGCGTCATCCACGCGATCGCGTCAACCACCTTTTTCGCTCCAGCCACGCGACCGCGTGCCCCACGCGGCCGCGTGGATTCAAAAATATAACCCCCCAGTCACGCGAAACCCCATCAGTCGCGACACCCCCCAACTCTTCTTCTCCCTCTCTTCTCCCCCAACCCTCAACCACCACCACCCAGCCACCACCGCGCCACCACCCAGACGCCGTCGACCACCCAGACGCCGCCGACCACCCAGACGCCGCCGCCACCTACCCCCTTCCCTCCTTCCCCCTTCTTTCTTCCTCTTTCTTCTTTCTCCCTCCTCCTCCGTCACTGCTCCCCTCCGCGCCGCCACCCACCGCCCCAACCGTCCCAACTGCAACCCCCCCTTCCACCAGCAACACCACCTCTTTCCCCCTCCCTTCCCCTACCCCATCACCCTCTCTTCCCCCTGCCCCGAACAGCCGCGCCGCCGTGCCCACCACCGCCAGCCGCCGTGCCCACCACCGGACGCCACCATCATCACCACCCCCAGCCACCTTTCTGCCTTTCCTCATTATTCGGCCTTCCAGGTTCCGCAACACGCAATCTCTTTTATCCGTTCGTAGTTTATTCTTATTTTTCCGTTTATGTTCATGTTTAGGCTAGTTAGATATGCATGTTGTAGTGGATTTTAGGTTGATAGGTAGCCTAGGATGTGGTTAGTGGATTTAGGTCTGTTTACTTGCACTGTTCATGTTTCTATTTTTTCAAATTTGTAAATCTGCTGTTGTTGTGATCTTGTTCATATGCTGTATTTCTTGTATATTGCTGCTCTTTACACTGAATTTTCATGCTTATATTCATTATATGTAACTGCAGCTTGATTTTTTAATTCATATGAACTATTTGATTGCTGTTTATTTTCCGAAAAAATCCAATTTTAGCCGGAATGCTGCCCAAATTTTTATAAATGTTTTTGACTTTCATTCATGTTTTGATTTTGGAATCTTGAACTCTGTTTTCCTCTGCTTTAACCAAACCATTCATGAATGCCAAGGCATGCATTCTTATCCTCTTTGATTTCCTAGTTCCTAAACTGCAATTTTGATGTTTGATTCCTATTTTTGCTTTCTTTATCTCTATTTGAATATTCATCAAACTATTTTACTTGTTTGAATATGAGTTACCTATAGCTTCTACCTGTGATTACTTGTTACTTGGACTATTTTCATTATGCCTCTTACTTTAACCCATTTTTCACTAACTCACTAATTTTAACTCTAACCAACCTAACCTTTTCAAAACTTCTTTTTTTTGCTTTTCTTTCACTTTCTTTTAACATTCTAACCAAGGCATGATGTTATTCTTTCTATTTAATTTGCATTCAATTACATTTTGGATTGTGATTTCTTTTTTTCAGACTTTTTAATCCTATACAATCCTAAATGCACATTTTACTTAACTCATATTCATTATCCTATTGCTCCTTTGCCACTTTGTGTTTTCTTTGATTATTTGCCTATTTGCTTTCCTATTTTTATTATATCCTGGTTTTTTGTTTTTCAGGATGTCCGATTCCTAGAGAAGGGGAAAAGGCAAGGCCACTACTGGCAAAAGGAAAAGAGGAGAAGCCTCCGTGTCTATCATCGACCTCATGCATGATGCCTCCTTGCGGGAGAAAGCCTTTACCCCGCAGGAGAAGGCCGACCAGCTACTTCCCGCCAATGACTCAATAAAGTTTGCAAACCGATACTGTGAGCTGAAGTATGCAGTATTTGCAAACTCCAGGAACCTATACCTAGAGCGGACTTTGAAGATCCCAGAAGAACTCCAGCAATATACCTCTGATCAGATCAAACAAAGAGGCTGGTTCTTTCTGGAGAGACCTCTGGCTGAGGTTAGTGCATCTTGGGTTAGGGAATTCTACTGCAACTACTTCAAAACTTCCTTAGATGCAGTGAACCTCAGAGGGAAGTAGATTTTGGTTACTGAGGAAGCAATAGAAGAGGTTCTGAAACTTCTGCCTAAGACTGATCAGGCAGATGGTTATCAGAAAGCTGAGGAGGATATGCGCTTTATGCGTTTTGACTGGGATGCACTCAAGGCCCGGATTGCCCTTGACCCGTCAGTTCCTTGGATCATGGGTCAGAACACCACCATGCCGAAAGGGATCAAGCGGATTTACCTGAATGATGAGGCTCGGCTATGGCATCAGATATTCAGCAACTACATTATGCCGAGTACTCACGAGACTGAGATACCAGCCGCTATGATCACCCTCCTATGGTGTGTGATGGAGGGTAAAGACCTGTACCTGCCACGCTTTATCCGGCACTATATGGCCAGGGTCCACATCCGAGACACTCTTCCCTTTCCCTATCTGGTTACCCAACTGGGCTGTCGAGCTGATGTGCCATGGGAGGATGCCGATGAGAGGCCACCTGCTGCGGAATACAAGAAGATTATCCCGCACAGGAGGAACTTCCTGGCCTTGGGCTACAGACCTCCATTCTTGACTGCCACTGCTGACACAGCCACACCATCCGCCGGCCCCTCTTCCTCTACAGCTGCACCATCCACCCCTGCCATCACCACTGCACCTCCACCTGCCACAGAGCCTGTCTATCATCTGGTGCACCGCTTGTTTCGACGACTTGACCAGATGGAGCGTCGCAACAAACGACGCTATGAGCACCTGAAGCTGATGATACGATCCGGTGACATCCCCTCCGAGCCTGACACACCATCCGAGGCATCAGAGAAGGAGGCGGATGCGCCCGAGGCAGAGACCCATCCCCAGGCAGACCCCGAGCAGGCGGCACCATAGGCAGAGGTCCCACATCAGATCTAGGCTGCAGATCTTGAGATCCCAATTCAGACAGCCCCTCCTATACAGCAGCCAGACCCCCAGCCAGCCACCATAGAGACACCAGCTACCATCCCTTCCAGTGATGACACCCCTTCACACCCTGCTTGAGTGAGCATCAGGGACGATGCTTCATTTTAAGTGTGGGGAGGTCACCATCTCTGGCGTATTATTTTGGTGAACCACTACAGACTCTTTTTCTTTTTTTTGGATATTTTTCTGTATTTTTCTCTTTATTTTTATTTTTATTTTTATTTTTATTTTTATTTTTATTTTCTGAGTATTTATACATTGCTACTATTTATGTATTTTTACTCTATTCCTGTATTTTCTATTTTTAGTTCATATTTTAGCCACTTAGTTGCAATTCTAACTTATTAGTTATAGAAATTGTGGATTGATTAGTATAGTTTACCCTTTTTAGCATAAGATAACTCAGAATAGATTGAAAAGAAAAAGGAAGTAAACTAGAGACTTTAACAGAATCAAAACAACCCACACCTTGTATATATAGCATTACATGTTAGTTAACAACACTTCATCAAGGAGAAACACTAGAACTTTAAAGCCATTCAATATAAGTTTTACATTGAAAATAATGAGAATTTTTAACTAAACCTGCATGACATACATAATTGATAAATGATTTTTGAGCTAGAGAACACATAGCCTGTGAGTTTTGAGCTTAATTGTATGGTTACATTTAAACCATGATTTTTATTCCTGTGTGTTCTGCCCTTCTTTTATATTCTGATGTTCTTTACTTTTCTTTAATCTATATGTCCAATTATAGAATATAGAATATAGAATATAGATACATACCAAAAGAGTGATTAAGGCCATTATTTGATTTTTGCTCACTTATCCCAAAAATAACCTACCTTTCACATCACCCTTGTTAGTCCCCTTGAGCCTTTAAATCCCTTTTTTTATTCTATTAGCCACACTACTAGCCTTAAGCAGAAAAACAAAATAAAATCCCAAGTTGAATCCTTGGTTAGCTTAAGATAGAAAATTATGAATAGTTTAAATGTGGGAAACCTATTGGGAACATGGATGATAAAAACAAAAGGTAGAAGAGTTGAAAAGAATAAAATAACTCAAATTAAGAAATTTTGGGAAGCATGCTCATGAGAAATTAAAGTGATTAACTTACCATGTGCATTAAAAAAAAAACATAAAAATTTCAGTATTTAATAAAGGGGATACAAAAGAATTCCCCAAATGCAAAAATAAAAGTAATGCACATGGAATAAGAACAAAAGTTGAAACATGAGCATGTAACATCCAAAAGTGGGAAAAATATGGAAAAATAGGTAAAGAAGTTTTATTTTACTAAGTATGTATGTTAGGTGAGATCTTAGTCTAATTAAGGATTCACTTATTAGCTCACTTAGCTTTATACATATATCCTTACCTTTACCTTGGCCCCATTACAACCTAAATTAAAGACCTCATGATTTTTGGTATGACTGTATTCTATAATTGTTAATTGGTTAGATGAAGAACAAAGTTATACAAAGGAAGAATAAAAAGAGGAATAGAGTGATTGACCCAATAAACACTGAGTGACTAGAGAGTAAACACAAATCCGGTGAGGGTTCAATAGCTCATTAACATTTATCTCTGTTTGAATTATCTAATTGTCTTGCAAGTTCATAAAATGTTTTTTTTCTCCCATCTCAATTGTAAAAGTGCTTTATGGTCATCTAAGAGCTTGGCTATATATATATATATATATATATATGACTCCTTGAGAATATGAATTAATTCAACTACGTGCAAGCTTTATATACAAGTGAGCGAATAAAAAAGTAGAATTGCATGATGCATCATTCATTTAGGTAGTTGCATTTAGATTAGACTGCATTGCATGACATTCCATTACTTTAACCTTACTTATTACCTTGGATTTAGCATGAGGACATGCTATTGTTTAAGTGTGGGGAGGTTGATAAACCCATATTTTTTGATATATTTTGTGCTTAATTTGAGTGATTTATTCAATTTTTCACCCACTTATTCATATTAATTGCATGGTTTTACTTCTCCTTCCTTATTATGTGATGTATGTGAAAAACATGTTTTCTATGCTTTAAAATTAATTATTTTAATTACCTTTATTTCCGTTCGATTCCGTGTGTTGAGTAGTTTCAGATCTTCTAAGGCAGGAATGACTCAAAGGATGGAAAGGAAACATACAAAAATGGAAGGAAAGCACAAAACGGAGTCCTTGAAGAAACTGGCATCCACGAGATCGCATGGATGACGCGATCGCGTGCCAAGCGCTAATCAACAGCGACGCGGCCGCATGTCTAATGCGACCGCGTGCCTTAAGCAGAATGAATATGACGCAGTCGCATGACTGACGCGACCGTGTGACCCACGCAGACGCGTGACAGAGGCCACGCACCAGAAATTGCAGAAAACGCTCCCAGCGATTTCTGAAGCTCTTTTTGGCCCAAATCCAAGTCCAGAAGGCATAGACCAGAGGTTATGAAGTGAGGGAATGCATCCATTCAGGGAGAGCTCGCCAATTTTCTACTTTCCAAGAATTAGATTTAGTTTAGAGAAAGATTCTCTCTTTCTTTAGGATTAGGATTTAGATCTAGGATTTTTATTTACTTTCAGGATTATCTCTTTGATCAAGTTCAATATTCCTTTTATTTACTTTTGCAAGCTACTTTATGAATCCTTTCATGTTACAGATTACTCTTTTATTAATGTTATTTGAGGTATTTCAGTTTAATATTGATTACTCTTATTCATGCTATTGTTACTTTTATTCTGAAGACATTTTTATTCCAAGTAGATTTATTTTTCTCCTTTTGGTCTTGGTTAAGAAATCAGTAACTCAGGAGTTATCCAATTCAATAGTATAATTGATAATTGTTATCTTTGTTAATTGAATTGAACTCCCATAATCCCAATCTTTTCTTAGGAAATAAATAGGATTCGAAGATCAAACCAATTAATCCCTTGACCTTCCTTTATCTTAGTAAAGGTTAACAAAGTGGAATTAGGATTCATCTATCATCATCATTGATAAGGATAGCTAGGATAGGACCTCTAATTTCTCATACCTTACCAAGAGTTTGCTTTACAGTATTTATCTATTTTCAATTGCCATTTAATTTACTTGTCATTAAATTACTCGTTCCTCATTCTTGAAACCCCAATTTTACAATCTCCATAACCAATAATAAGAACATACTTCCCTGCAGTTCCTTGAGAAGACAACCCGAGGTTAAATACTCGGTTATCGATTTTAAGGAGTTTGTTACTTGTGACAACCAAAACGTTTGCACGAAAGGGATTTTTGTCGGTTTAGAAACTGTATCTACAACGCGACTGTTTTTATGACATTCTTTACTGGCAAAAATCTTGTTCGTCAAAGCTACTATTTTTTTTTTGCTGGAAATTTGAAAATGTCTCCATCAGCAATTATACTATATATTTGGCCACTATATATTTATGAGCAATGAATTTAGTAGTTCATTATAATGTATTGACAATATCAAATTCACTTATATATTAGTAGTTCAGAAAATTAAGCATCCGCACAATAGTATACTATTTGAAACTAATTATTTATTACTAATTGAATTAAGCAATTATTTATTACTATAGTTATTGTTTGCTATTATATTATGTCAGGATATATTGAAAAAAGTTCAATATCTCTCTCCTCGGGCTCTGGTTATTGATTCAATACAAACTTTATATTTAAAAGGAATAATGAGATGCCTTAGAGGGATTATGTAGGTTGGGAATCTATCTTGCTAAATTTTCTTGTTAACTTGCATCATACTGAGAATGATAACATCCGTAGTATGGTTCGTAGATTTTTTGTTACTTGAAATTCATTGAATTGTTCATTTTGTTTCTAAGATGAATGGCCTACTTTATCATTCACACCATATCATCGCTACTTAAGATTCATTTAATCTACATTACCGAAACTGTCAAATCTGCATTGACTATATCTTTTTATATGGTGAAATGACATGACGGTTCCATGATATATGACATGTCGTATACGTGTGTGATAGGTGAAAGGATGCACTTCATCTTTGCTGCAATTTGCAAAGACAACAAACATCCCCATTCTTTTGCTGAGCAAGAATATGTTCATCAAACTTATGCAATGTACCTTTCCTATTTAAGTAGCCTGTGAATTGTTGGCTTAACCATTGCAAATTTGCTTTATTTTTGTTCTATATTTTAGATTGGCCATGTGACTAAATCTGGAGACATAGCTGGACCTCGTATCTTGGAGCATATTGTAGACGTTGTTCTGTATATGGAAGTTGGTACCCTGATGTATCTTTCATTTGTTGTATAGTTGATAAATTCTAATTCGCATCTATTCTTTAAGACTTTGACTATATGTTTTTACTTAGATTCTAGTTATTGTTCAGTTGTAAGACATGGTTCATCTTATTCCCTTAATCCCTTTTCAAAATTATTTTGAGTATATTCTTGGGCCAAAATCACATAGTTTTGTTTTTACCGCCTTATGCATTTTTTGCATGTTACTTATGGAATGGTTACGTTGCTGAAATCACTTTATTTTCTCTACGTTAACTGCTCATTGTAATCCTCAAGGGGAGAAGTACTCCCCTCATCGCATGCTTTGAGCCGTAAAAAATCGATTTGGATCCATTGATGAGGTACACCACCATAATTATGTTGTGGATCTACCATATCTTCCCTGACTTTGTTTCTATCTAAGTACCAACAACTTCAATAAATATCTATTTGCAAGTTACACCACTTAATATGATGAATAGATGTCTTTGCATTGACTTCTTTATTCTTTATTTAGTTTATTTTCGTACATTTCTGGTAGTGTCTTTATATGTACCTTATTTGCCTCCTTTAACCATATAGAAAAGTGGTATCATCTTGTTTAATCATGACAATTTCTTCTGCTTATTTGGTTTTAGCATTATTTCCTTCACTCTACTCTCACGATGATGTAGCAAAAAGATTATGTTTGATTTTTGTTATCTGCTTTGAGTTTTTGAGATGTCACATTCAAGACTTTAGGCTGTTTTAGATTTGAAAATATTAGTGGAGCTAGTTGTTGCTGTGATCATAGATGGCTCTCGAACATTCTTTATTGAAATTTAGGTGATTTTCTTTTATTTCTGTTGTGGCTAATTTCACTCCCCTTTATTGTGAATATATTGCAAGCAATTGTTTGAAATGAGTATGTTTTCACTTTGTAAAATTTTCTTTTCAAGGAAATCAAATGTGTGAAACATAAAATTCACGAGTAAATCCATATACATTGTTCCTGTAGTCTAAATTGAGGTAGGCTCTTAGTGCTCAATTATCGGTTCACTGTATCATTGCATGAAAATACTTGGAAGTTGGAACATAATAATACATAAATCAAAATTCTTTCACACATCTTTTACTTGGGAAGATTTAAGCAAATTTCTATATGCGTGTTGCAGGCACTTTGTCTTTCTAGTTCAACGCGTTCAAGGCAAGTTAATGGGATCCATGCAAATAGAGTTGATATAATCATATATGCTGAGTTTGGAAAACTAATCCAAGTGATGAACAAATATTATTATATTGCTATCAATTGTTTGTTTAATATATTTGATTTAGCGTGCAGGAAAGTAAATTGATTTTCATATTAGCTCAATAAACAAATGAACAAGTCCATTTTGATCAATATCAAATTCAGCTATTATATCAAATTGATCCAAAATCTAGTGGCTGAACTTTGAGAAAGAAAGAAAATAAAAAAGGCCCAAAGATCCAAGCCCATTCAGTAAATTAACCAAAGCTTCATACGGTTACTTACTCCCATGATTCAAGTAACTTAATTTCCAAGTTCAATTTACTTTAACTTCCTTGAAAATTCTACCGAAAGTCAAAAGTCCTCTCTTCTCTTTCCTCTGTCTCTCTTCACTTTGGTCACGTTACTCACTCAGCCAGAAAGAAAGAAAGAAAAGGAAAGTGTAGAGGCTTTGGAGCTTTGAAGGACAAAAAGTTTGTTGCCAAAATGAAGCAAGAAGAAAGGCCAAAATTGGGTATTGAGTTGCATTTGGTTAGACCCTATCAAAAATATCTTCCCTCATTTGTGCTACACCAAGGAACCAAGAAGAAAATCACAAAGTCTCAAGCACAGAAGAAGCAACCATGGAAAAAGTGAGGTCAACCATGGTCAAAAAGTCATCAACACTCAAAATCAAAACTTAGAGCCAAAGCAAGAATCTACGGTCAAGATTGAAGAAGTTTGAAGAAAAAGGATGAGAGAGAATGGGTAAGTTGCATGCAATAGATTCAGATTTCTCTCTCCTCTCTGCTGAAGCCGCTGCAAGTTTCTGATGATGGAGAAGAAGATATCGTTGGGGTTGAATGTGATTCAACCTTGGAAAGTAAGTAAAAAACACAGAGTTCAATTCTTATAGCTACCCAAGCTTATTGAGTTCTTCTCCTTCATGGTTCTCATTTAGTATTTTTTCTCAATTTAATCTGTCTGAGTTTCTTTGAAAAAAAGGCAAACATGGTGAGGTGTAAGAAAAATCCAATGAGAGGTAAAAGGCAGTGAGTTAAACAGTGAGAAAAAGCCATAAGATGTCTCAGAGGTTTTTTGTACATCTTTTTGCTTTGTATCATGATCCTGTGAGGATTCCTTGCAAGTTGGGTTAGCACTTTGCTGTTGAAAGCTAGATTGAGGTCTAGTCAAGTTCACATTGGGTAAGAATCTATATTTGTCCCAGATAGTATTGGGTAGATCCTAGAGAGAATTGGTGAATGTAATCTTGTTGAAAGATAGTGAAATTCCGTCACTGTTGTGATGGAGACTGGATCTAGGCTACATTGCAATAAGTAGCTGAACCAGAATACATCTGGGTGTTACTCTCTCTTCTCTACTTCACTTCTATTTCTGTTACTCAGGAGACAAAATGAAAATGTCTCTCAACTCGATACGAGACAAAAGTAAAAATATTTCCTAAGTTTCTTTGAAAATGTAAAAGTAATATTTAGCAGAAAAAGAGGCTAAGATTCAACTCCCCTTCTCTTAGCCACTGATAACCATCAATTGGTATCAGAGCTTGGTCTCAAAGAGATCAAGCTTTGCAGCTTGGAGAAAAGATCCTGATAGAAAACAATAGTGGTTCCAATGTGGTGGCCTACACTCTGACAGAAGGACAATCCAGCAATAGACTTCCTTTCTTTAATGGAAAAAATTACTACTATTGGAAGGAAAGAATGAAGATCTTTGTTCAATCAATAGATTAAAAAATCTGGAAGATCACTCACCCTGAACCTATGTTAGTATGGAAAGTTCTGAGAAGTCTCACTAAAGAGTGGAAAACTAAGGCTATAGTTATAGTTGAGAGCAGTGGCATTGATCAAATGACATATGATGATCTGAGAGGAAATTTACTTGCTTTCAAAACCACTTATTTAAAAAATGACATAAAAAAGAAAGGAATTGCTCTCAAATCATTCACTGAGTCCCTGAATGATGAATCTAGTGATCATTTATCTGATGATGAGTTGTTCTTTTTGCTAAGAAATTCAGGAAAATGATGAAGCTGAAAGAACGAAGTAAAAGGAAGCAATTCAAGAAAGCCAAAAAGGGACTTAAGCAAGATCATTTGCCACAACTGTAAAGAGGCTGGAAATTACAAGTTTGACTGTCCAAAGTTGAAGAAAGAAGAAAAGACCAAGAAAGAAAAGAAGAAGGAGTTGATGGCCTCTTGGGATGATCTAAAAAATGACTCAGATGAAGAGGAAGAATCAGAGAACAAGTCTCAAACCTGTCTCATGGCCGATCAAACTGATGAGGTTTGCCTAGCATCCAAAAGAAAGGACAACATGTGGTACTTGGATAGCGGATGCTCTAGGCATATGACTGGAAAGTCTACATTCTTCATCAAGCTAGACCAGTATGATGGAGGGTTTGAAACTTTCGGTGATAATGGGAAAGAAAAGATAGTGGCCATAGGTAAAGTAGATAAAAATTTATCATCTTTCATAAATGATGTTTTTCTTGTTGATGGCTTGAAACACAACTTACTAAGCATTATTCAATTGTGTGATATTTGATATTTGGTTATATTTAGAAAATTGGATTGCTTAGTTATTTGTGAAAAATTTGGTGTTGTTTTGTTTGAAGCAAAAAGATGTAACAATATATGTGGACTCACTCTAAAGAATTTAAAAGATCAAAATGTAACTTGTTTCACCTCAATGAAATCCGAAAAATGGCTTTGGCACAAGAAATTAGGACATGCAAGCATGTACCAAATATCTAAGCTTGTAAAGAAGAATTTAGTTAGAGGCAGCCCTAACATAAAGTTTGACAAGGACATCACTTGTGAACTCGTACAACTTCACCAGCAAGTGCATCGAGTCGTCCATGTAATACCTCAGGTGGATGAGGGTCAATCCTACGAAGATTATTGGATTGAGTAAGCAATAGCTATCTTGCTGGACTTAGTCAGGCAAATGGAAAAAGAGTGGTTGTTTATTGAATTCGCATAAAACGCAATAAATTGTAATTAAGTAAAGGAAAGATAACAAGAAACTTAAAGCAATTAAGTAGAGGAAAGATAATGGGTATGATTCATTAGGGATTGGAGATATCATAATCCATCATGAATCAATGAGTCTCAACTTCATTCTCAATCATATGAAGTAGATTTATGGTGGATTGTCATAATTGAATCCCAATCCCTTGGTGATTCAATTTCTCTTAACACAATCAATTGCCAATTTCTTGATCTAATTGTTCATGAGAAGAGGTTCAATTCAATTCTCTAGTCCATAAGCTACACAAGTTCTCAAGATCTCAATTCAAACCAGGAATTTATTGATCAAGAGAGTTGTGAGGGAAAGAGCTTCAAATTAATTTATATGATTCCCTTTCCGAGGCTCACATAGAAATTCTAATGGATCTAAACCCCCTTCCGGTAGTGAATAGATCTATTAAGCACAGAAGTTATCCCTTAGCTACAAAAAGCGGATTGAGAAGAAGAAGAGTTTCATTAATTCATTTGAATTACAATAGAGCTCCTCCCCTAATGATTTGGGTTTAGTTCATCATTGCTCTGGAAAACTCAAAGAGAAAAGAAAAGTACATGAAAAGTATAGCTAAGTACAAAAAGAAAGAAAATCCTAATTTGGATCATCTCCGTCAAAGTCCTCCCCCCTAAGTTCAAAACTCTTCCTATATATACAATCTTTAGATGGGTCCTCAAGTACTTGGATGTGTGCTTTTGGCCTTAGTTAAAGCAAATTAGGAGTGGCTCCTTCAGAAGTTAACACTGGCATTAACTCACTAACGCTCTCATGCTTTCATTAGTGCCCTTGGAACTGGCGTTGGTACCGGCGTTAACAGCCTTGCTAACGCCACAAGTCTTCTTCTAAGCTGGAGTTAACACTGCCGTTAGTGTACTAACGGTGCCACCAACGTTGCCTTCAAACACATTCTGGCGTTGCTACTGGCATTAACACACTAACGTGGCCATCAACATTTTTCTTGTTGTGCGTACGCACAATACTTCATGCGTGCAAACACTGGCCAATTTTCCTCTTGTGCATATGCTCACTGCTCCGTTCGTACGCACACTAGCTAAATCTTCCAGCCCCAACTTGGAAATGATCGAAGACGTTAGTGTGCTAACGTTGGCACCTTCTTCTTTGTGTAGTAGCGTTGGTGAGCCAACTTTGGCCACTAATGTTGCTTTCTTCCTTGAGTCATGTTGGTGCTGGCGTTAGTGAGCTAACTTGGCTACTAACGCCAGCTTCTTCCTCTTTCTTGGCAGCGTTAGCAGTGGTGTTAGTAGGCTAACTTGGCCACTAACGCCAGCTTCTTCTTATAGAGCACGTTAGCACTGGCGTTAGTGGGCTAACTTGGCCACTAAAACTAGCACTTTTTCCTTGAGCCAACGTTAACCATGGCATTAGTGTGCTAACTTGGCCACTAACGCCACAACCTCTCTGCTTCTTCTGTGTTTCTCCTTTTCTTCTCCTTGCCTATCATTAATCAAACAAGTGCATCAAAGCTTTGTCATAATCACAAGATAATACATCATTCAATACATCAAATAGTTCTTGCATAAATCTAATGAGAATGTTTATAATTCACAATGTTTGATTGAATCAAGACATGCATACATTACCCATCCAAATGCTTGCTTATTGACTAAGAAAATGCATGAAACCAAGTAAAAACTATAGAAAATGGCTGTTGAAACTAGCCAAAGATGCCTAGGCATTACAACATTAAACTTAAATTTTGCTTGTCCCTAAGCAATCAGTAAAGCATAAGAAGAATGCATGAGCACACAAACCGTTATAAGCCCTTATTGAAAGATATTCAATCCTGGTTCATGGGGTTTCATGCATGATATCTTTGAAGTTCATAAACTTGTTGGTTTCCAGGTTATAACATCCCCTTAAATGCTAACTCTACTGCTTCTATGAAACCCTTTTATTCTTTGATCCTTAGTCTGAACTTTTTGCTTTTTCTTTTTCTTGCTAGAGGCTTGTTCTTTTTATTGAAGCTTAGTGATCTGGGTTAGGGCAGCTCTTTATGGTAAGCTTTTAGTCAACATTCTTGACCCAGTTGGTTCAAGGAGTTAGGTGTTGAAGCACCCCTCAGGACTTACTAACTCAAGCCTCTCCTTAACACATGCACACCACAGGCGCTTTACTTGCAATCAAATCCTTGAGACATTAATGTCCAGCACCTCTTTGGGTTACTAAATGTTTTGTAGTAAGGTTGCTTTTGACAATGGGCTTTTCGTTGATAATCCTGGGTTAGTTAACCCAAGTTATCAAGTGATGAAGCACTCATTAGAACCTAATCATCCAAGAATGTCCTAGTACAAAAGCATCACATGCATATATCTTTAGGGTCAAGCTATTGGTGCCTAGCTTATTCATTGTTTTCTTCTTTCTTTATTGTCAACGTTAGCACTGGCGTTAGTAGGCTAACTTGGCCACTAATGCCAGCTTCTCTCTTTTTTTTTCTTTTTCTTTCTTTTTGCAAGGATCTTTTATTCTCAAGGGTTTCATACAATGCACATTAAGCCTATACTTAAGGGAACACTCTACCCTTCCATTTTATTTGTGAACTTACTAAGTACTCAAGCATGTACCACCACATAACCTTAGGATTTTTATTCTATCTTCTAACAAATTGGACTTTTAACTCTTTCTCTGTTTCATAACATTTTCTTTTATTGAAGCATAGGGAACAAAGCATACAATTCAAGCGAGATGAAATGATATAGGCACTTAAACTAGCAAGCCAAGATAAACATAAAGACAAACAGAATGCCAAGGGTCATGAAAATAGGGTACAATTACACTTCTAATTAAAGCACTTCAAACTGGAAATAGTTAAGTAACAATACAACCTCTTAGTTCTTCTTACTTCCTCCTTGTCATCATCATCTGTAGCTTTGATATTCTTCTTTATCTCCTTGGATGATGATGTATATTTCCTCCAAGAGATTGAATGATTTCCTGCAAATATATTTGAAGTTGCTTGTTCCCCAAGCACTTGAGAAACGGTTAGCATACATGTATGTTTGTAAGCTTCTGAACTTACTTTGGTGTGTGAACACCAAACACAGTTCCTTACCTACTTCCATATGCATCAAATTGAATACATGCAAGAAACATCATGTGCTTTTATTAAGAAACCAGACTATGAACTAGAAAGTAAACAATTGTTAAGTAGTTTCTATGATTGTTTGGAGTTGATGACTAATCATGCTATTTGGTGGGTTGCAATGTGTTTCAATAAAATCTGTGGTGGAACACCAAACTTAGCATCACACATTCACCCTTGAATTGTTTACTTATGACCTTACTTTGGTATGCAACACTAAACTTAACTCCTTGCAATGCAGGAAAATCTACTTAACTCTCTTATTGAAAAGGAAAAAGAAAAGACTTAAGAAAAGAAAGTTACCTCTAGTTAGGTTGCCTCCCAACAAGCGCTTTTTTATCGTCACTAGCTTGACGTCCCTCATTCTTGTTCAACTTAGCTCATGAATGCTCTCCTCCTTGTTCTAGGGTCCTCCCAGGTAGTGCTTTACCCTGTGACCATTTACTGTGAATGTATCCTTTGAAGCTTCATTTAGAAGTTCAAGATTTCCATGTGGGGAAACCTTGATTTTGCCAGGGAAAATTTTGGGCCTGGAATTATACAATAGCACTTGTTGTCCTAGCTCAAAATCTCTTCTTGTAATTTTCTTTTCATGCCATCTTTTGGTCCTCTCCTTGTAGATCTTAGCACTCTCATAAGCTTCCAGTCTGAATTCATCCAATTCATTAAGTTGCAGTAACCTCTTCTCTCCTGCTACTTGAGAATCAAGATTGAGGAGTTTAGTGGCCTAAATAGCCTTGTGCTCGAGCTCCACAGGGAGGTAGCAGGATTTGCCATAGAGTAGCTGAAATGGTGACCTCCCGATTGGGATTTTGAATGTAGTTCTATATGCCCACAGGGCATCATCCAACTTCCTTGCCAATCCTTTCTTGTAACTCCAACCATATTCTCTATAATTCTTTTTAGCTCTCTGTTTGCTAATTCACCCTGGCCATTAGTTTGAAGATGGTATGGTGTAGCCACTTTGTGAGTTACTCCATATCTGTGGAGTAGCTTATCCATCTGTTTGTTACAAAAGTGATTGCCACCATCACTGATGAGGCCTTTAGGTACTCCAAATCTGGTGAAGATATACTTCCTGAGAAACTGGAGAATAATGTTTGGATCACATGCGGTTATTGCCATGGCCTCCACCCATTTGGAGATGTATTCTACTGCCACCAATATGTACTTGAATGAGTGCAATGGTGGGAAGGGTCCCATGAAATCTATTCCCAAAAGTCAAACAATTCTACTTCCAAGATGAAATTTTTGGGCATTTCATTTCTCCTTGATAGGCCTCCTGATCTTTGGCATTCATCACACTGATTTACAAAATCCCTGGCATCTTAGAATATGGATGGCCAATAGAAGCCACTCCGAAGAACTTTGGCAGCTGTTCTTTCGGCCCCAAAATGTCCACCATAACCTGAACTATGGTAGTGCCATAGGATGTTTCTCATCTCACTTTCTGGCACACACCATCTAATCATCCCATCTGAAAATCTCTTGAATAGAAAGGGTTCATCCCATAAGAATTTCTTGGCTTCAGTGAACAACTTCTTCACTTGTTGCCTGGTGTAATCTTGAGGAATCCTTCTTCCCACCTTGTAGTTTGCAATATCAGCAAACTAAGGTGCTTGTTGGACTTGAAATAGATGCTCATTTGGGAACTTCTCATTCACTGGTTGTGGTGCTTCTTAGTTGATCTCTTGTGGTAGCATTGACAACTAATCTGCAACTTGGTTCTCACTTCCTTTCCTATCCCTTACTTCAATGTCAAACTCTTGTAGCAATAGCACCCACCTAATAAACCTTGGCTTAGCATCCTATTTAGACATGAGGTACTTGAGAGCAGCATGGTCAGTATAGACTACAATTTTTGACCCAATTAAATATGGCCTGAATTAATCAAATGCATATACAATTGCCAATAGTTCTTTTTCTGTAGTGGTGTAATTTTTCTGTGCCTCGTTAACATTTTACTTGCATAGTATATGACATGATGCAATTTATCTTTCCTCTGTTCCAACACAGCACCAATTGCAAAGTCACTTGCATCACACATAAGTTCAAAGCGAAGTCCCCAGTCTGGGGGTGTGATAATTGATTCTGTAGTGAGTTTAGTTTTTAAAGTTTCAAAAGCATGCTTGCAGTCATCATAAAAAATAAATGGATTGTCAACCACCAGCAAGTTGCTTAGTGGTTTAGCTATCTTTGATAAATCTTTGATGAATGTCCTGTAAAATCCAGCATACCCAAGAAAACTTCTTACTACTTTCACATTAATTGGTATAGGAAGCTTTTCTATGATTTCTATTTTAGCTTTGTCAACTTCTATACCCTTGCTTGAAATCTTATGCCCAAGAACAATGCCTTCTGGTACCATGAAATGACATTTTTCCCAATTCAAGACTAAGTTTGTTTCTTGGCATCTTTTCAAGACAAGGGTTAGATGATGCAAACAAGTGTCAAAAGAGTCAACAAAAATAAAAAAATCATCCATAAAAACCTCTAAGAATTTCTCTACCATGTCAGAGAATATGGAAAGCATACACCTTTGAAAGGTTGCTGGAGCATTGCACAGCCCAAAGGGCATCCTTCTGTAAGCAAAGACTCCGAAGGGGCAAGTGAAAGAGGTCTTCTCTTGGTCCTTGGGATCCACCACTATCTGATTGTACCCGTAACATCCGTCCAAGAAGCAATAATAAGCATGACCAGCCAACCTCTCTAGCATCTGATCAATGAAAGGGAGAGGGAAATGATCTTTCCTTGTGTCTTCATTCAATCTTCTATAGTCAATACACATCCTCCACCCAGTCACTGTCCTTGTAGGGATGAGCTCATTCTTTTCATTGGAGATGACAGTCATGCCTCCTTTCTTTGGTACCACCTGGACTGGACTCACCCAGGGATTGTCTGAAATGGGATATATGATCCCAGCATTCCATAACTTCATAACTTCTTTTTTAACCACCTCTTTGATGGTGGGGTTGAGCCTTCTTTGAGGCTGTACCACTGGCCGTGAGTCCTCCTCTAGAAGGATCTTATGCATGCAGATAGTAGAGCTTATGCCCTTCGTGTCATCAACTGTCCACCCTAGAGTAGTTTTGTGAGTTTTTAACACCTGAAGTAGCTTTGCTTCATCTTATATACTCAAATATGAGTTGATGATTAATGGAAATGTTTCCTCCCCAACAAGAAATGCATATTTGAGATGAGGTGGCAGAGGCTTCAGTTCTAGCTTTGGTGCCTCCTCTTTCTTTCCTTCAAGTGAATTTTCGGTCACTTGCTTCTCTTTGGCATCTTCAACTTGAATCCTTTGAATTTCTTCTTCTTGTTTCTCAAACTGGCTTGTCTCAAGTACTTCTTCCACCAAGGTTTCTATCATCTCCACCATCATGTGGTTCTCTTTCTCAGGGGGTATTACTTTTCCTTAAGGACGTTAATGACCATTTTCTCATTATGTACCCTAAGAACCATTTCACCTTTCTCTACATCAATGATGGCTCTTGCTGTGGCTAGAAAAGGTCTTCCCAGGATAATTAAATTATTTCCCTCCTCTTCCATATCTAGGATCACAAAGTCAGCAGGAAAAATGAACTCTCCAACTTTCACCAATAGATTTTCTACCACTCCATTAGGTGTCTTTAGGGATCTATCAGTAAGCAGTAGTGACATCCTTGTGGGCTTCACTTCTTCTATGAGCAACTTTTTCATTATGGAGAGGGGCATAAAATTTATGCTGGCACCAGGTCATAGATATCTCTCTCTATTGTCATGTTACCAATGGTACATGATATGAGGAAACTCCTTAGATCCTTAAGTTTGGGTGGCAACCCTTTCTGGATTACAACACTGCATTCCTGGGAGAGGATCACAGTTTCCTTCTCTTTTTAGCTCCTTTTCTTGCTGTTCTTCCTCTTTTTTTATGACTCTTCCTTCTTGGCAAGCTCAATATCACGAGCTTTCTTCTTAGTAATCACCTCTAGAGTCTTTGCTTGTAGTTCTTATTTAGCTTCTCTGACTTCTTGAACCTTCTGTCTTTCTTCAATTTTTCTCCCTTAAGGATGAGCTTATGATTTTTATAGATGACTCCTTGGGCTTCTCCTTCTAGCTTGGGTCTTCATCCTCAATCCACATACAATTTTCTTTTTCAGCAGGGTACTGTATTACTTCGAAAATATTGAGGATTATCCATTCATCATCCTTCTTGGGATCCCCCTTATCATTTTTCTCAATCTCTGTCTCTTTCTTGCTGGCAACCTTATTGTCCTTTCCCAATGTTTTACCACTCCAAAGTTGTATGGCCTTGCACTCCTCCTTTGGATTTGGGATGGTGTCACTTGGGAAGGCATTAATTGGCCTCTCAGCAGGCTGCTTGGATAGTTGCCCTATTTGTCTTTCAAGGTTTTTCATTGATGCTTCATAGTTCTTGCTTGCCATCTCTTGGTTCTTCATGAGATTTTCCATCATCATTTCTAGATTAGAGATCCTTTGAGACTCTTGATGTGGTTGTGATTGTGTGTGGGATATTGATGGTTGGTAGAAGTTGTTTTGGTTATTTGAGGGGTTGTTTTGTCGGTAGAATGTGGGTGTGAAAAAATTATTTTGTGGTTTTCTGTATGGGTTGTTGTTAGTGGTGTGATGGTTTTGGTTGCTTGTGTTGTGAAAGTTATTAGGATTGGAGTTCCTCTGCCATTGGTTCTAGTTGTCTTCCCACCTCAAGTTGGGATGGTTCCTCCATGAGGAATTGTATGTGTCCCTATAAAAATCATTGTGGGGAGAGCTTGTGTTGTGCATATATTGGACTTGCTCAGGCTGCTGCTCATTATTGTATGCTTCAAAGCTTTCTTCAGTTTGGCCCCATGCATTTGGAGCTTGGCTTGTTGTGCTGATTGCAACCAATTGAAGTCCATCCATCCTTTTTGCCATCATTTCCATCTGCTGCTGGATTTGTTGGTGCATCGGCTTGTTCTGGGCTAGGATAGCATCCACACACTCAAGCTCATATACACCTCTCTTTAGAGTTGTGATAAACCACTATTTCATGGTTTATCTTGTGCTCAATTGAGTGGTTTTTATCTACTCTTTACCCACTTATTCATACTATTTTCATGGTTTTACATTTGCCTTCCTAATTATGTGCTTTGATTGAAAACATGCTTCTTTAATCTTATATTTGCTTATTATTAATCCTCTCTTATTACCATTAGATCCTTGATATGTGTGTTAAGTGTTTTCAGATATTATAAGGCAGGAATGGCTTGGAGGATGGGAAGAAAGCATGCAAAAGTAGAAGGAATACAAGAAGTTGGAGAAATTGCTAAGTTGTCCAGCCTGACCTCTCTGCACTCAAACGGATATAACTTTAGCTACAGAGGTTCAAACGACGCGGTTCTAGTTGCGTTGGAAAGCTAACGTCCGGGGCTTCGATTTGATATATAATATGATATAGTTTCCCTGACGCTAGGCGACGCGATCGCGTGATCCATGCGGCCACGTCGCAGTGACGAAAAACCAGCGTGGCAAAATTCGAAACCAGCGAATTCTGGACTGTTTTTGACCCAGTTTGCGGCCCAGAAAACACAGATTAGAGGCTATAAAGTGGGGGAAGACATCTATTCATAATAAGGCTCTCACATTCACAATTTTAGGAGTAGATGTAGTTTTTAGAGAGAGAGGTTCTCTCCTCTCTCTTAGGATTAGGATTTAGGATTTCTCTTAGTTTTAGGAGTGCCTCTAAATCCCAGGTTCAATGTTCCTTTAATTTGTGTTTCTCTTTTATTTTGATACTTTTATTTTCATTTGATTTATGTTGCCCAATTGGCTTATGAACTTTTCATGATTAAGATTTGGATGTTCTATTTATTATAATTCGAGGTATTTCAGATTCAAGATTTCTTTCTTTTATTTAGGTTACTGTTGCTTCCCATCTGAAGGCATTTTTATTCCAGCAAATTTACTTTTCCTCTTTTGGTCTTGGTTAAGAAATTAGTAACTCAGGAGTTATCCAACTCAATAGCATAATTGTTATCTTGCCAATTGGTTTGAACTTCAATAATCCCAAACTTTTCTTAGGAAATAAAGAGGATTCGAAGATCAAACAAATTTGTCCCTTGACCTTCCTTTGCTTTAGTAAAGGTTAACTAAGTGGAATTAAGATTCAACTTTCATTACTATTGATAAGGATAATTAATCTGGACCTCTAATTTCTAATACCTTGCCAAGAGTTTATTTTTATTTTATTTCCTCTGCCATTTACTATTGTTGCTTCTTATCTTATACATTAATAGAACTTGTCATATAACATATTCCCACCTTACTTCCTAATAAACCCCAATTTACAAACTCATAACCAATAATAAGAACATACTTCCCTGCAATTCCTTGAGAAGACGACCCAAGGTTTAAATACTCGGTTATGAATTTTAAAAGGGGTTTGTTACTTGTGACAACCAAAACGTTTGTACGAAGGGATTTTTGTCGGTTTAGAGACTATATATACAACACGACTGTTTTTATGACATTCTTTACTGGCAAAAATCCTAACGTCAAAATGGCGCCGTTGCCGGGGAATTGCAAACGTGTGCCTTATTATTGGTTATTGTAAATATTTTTTTTATTTTTGCTTGTTTATTTGTTTTTATTTTTGTTTTCATTTTTGTTTTTCCATAAATTAAGAGGTTATTTGTTTTTATTTAGTTATTAAAAAAAATTTTCAAAAATTTGTTCTTAGTGTTCATCTTGATCTTCAAGTTGTTCTTCACGTTCATCTTGACCTTCAAGCTGTTCTTAGTTGTTTTCTTCGTTTTGATCTAAAAATTTGAAATTTGGTGTCATTTTATTATTTTTCTCTTTCCCCATTAAATTCAAATATATTTTTGATTAATTTTTTCGAAAAAAAAAATTTCAGATTTTTATTTTTAAAATTTTTATCTTATCTTATCTTATTTCAAAAATCAAATTTCAAAATTCAAATTTAAAAATTTTCAAAATTTAAATTTAAAAAATTTTCAAAATTCAAATTTCAAATTTCAAAAATTCAAATTTCAAATTTCAAAATTTCAAATTTCAAAATTTAATTTTCAAATTCAAAATTTAAATAACCTTTTAATTTAAATTTATTTTTATTTTCATTTTTAATTTTTATTTACTACTATGAACTCTCACCCCTTTGGCTATGAGTTTGGTTACAATAATATTGCAGGAAGAAGAAATTACAATGAGAACAGGCATCAAGGTTGGAACAATCAAAGATGGGAGGAGCCACAAGGATTTAATCAACCCTCATGGCAACAACCACCTCCAATGGACTATCAACAACCACCATCGTATGCCTATGAACCTCCTCAACACAACTTGGGACCACCATACTCACGAGCCCCTTTCCACCATTCACCTCCATATGACCCTTACCCACATCCACCATACCAACCACCTTTTGAATCAAATGAACCATACATAGATCCACCCACCCCAAACCTCCATGGAGAAAGCACTTGCCGATCTGAACTCTACTATACAAGCTCTCTTCACCCAATTCAGACCACCAAATACCTTCAACAATCAACCCTCAAGCTCTAGTGCACTTCCTTGTCAACCACAGAATAATCTCTCCATCCCATCACCACCATCCATGGAAGAGCACCCACATCCATCAATCCAAGAGCAAGATGATCCCAATGATGCTATTGATATGGAACAGGAAAGAAGGAATCATCTTTGCGAATCCATACTTCATAAAGAGCTAGAGGAGGCCCTACGGGTAAGGGTAGGAGAGACCCTTGAAGATGAAAGAATAGTTGAAAGGAGTTTTCATAGAAAGAAAAACATCAAGGATGAGTATGATTTTATACTTAAACAACTGGACAAAGCAGCAATTATTAAAAAGGAAGAAGTGGTTGCAGACTTAAGAGATGTTGTACCTCCATTGGAAAGTCCAGTCACAGAGCCTCCTTCCACGGTGTTTGATGTTGATGATGAGAATAGCATACAACCTCCAAGGCAGATCATGGTTAAAGATTTTTTAGAGGTTGATCAAGAGGTAGAAGATGTCAAAGAAGAGCACAAGGGAGTGGAGCTTGAAATTACCTTGCCAAAGTTGTTAGAAACCCCTCCCCCTAAGTTGCCATCATCCTTCACAACATTCAAGTGGGTAAAATTCATATCCCATAGCTTTCTAATCCCACTTGAATATGGGCTACTGGAGACGGATGGTCAACTTAGAGCTCTTTGTGGCATTAAGAGTAAGAGGAAGATGGCCAGTGGTAAGAATTGTCCTGCAAGGTTCATTATGGTTAGAAGCTTTAAGTTTAAACGCAACGGTTGGTGTAGAGCTCAATTGAATGGGTCTAGGAAGTTGTTTGGAAGATTCAGTGAGAATTCTAAAGTTGAACCACTCGGATGGAATAATGATAATCATCAAGAAGACGGGTGCAACAGCAAGATCTGGGACCCCGGAATCCATTCTATCAATAACCACTCTTGGGGCCTGGTCACTTGCTTTAACTTACTTGAAGGCTTTCTGCGCCTAGTTTGGGATCCCGGAGGTTACTGGAGATACAAACATTGGTGGAGATTCCTGGATGAATTCGAGCACAAGCCACCATAACAGGAAGCTCACCAAATGTCCAACTTAAGGACTCTAACTAAAAGTGCTAGGTGGGAGACAACCCACCATGGTATGATCGTTCATTTTTCATTTTTATTTAGTTTTATTTGTTTTCGAGTTTTATTTTATTTTATTATATTGAACCTGGAGTTTTGCATCACATCAATATTAACACTGCATTCTGCATCTTTTTTCAGATTATCAAAAAAAAAAAAAGCGAGCACGCGACGCGACCGCATCAGCGACGCGTCCGCGTCGCAAGGAGAGAAGAGAAAATAAAAACGAACAGAGAGTCACGCTGGAGCGAGGCTGGAGGCGTGCCAGTGGCACAATTCGTCCCACGCGACCGCGTTGTTGACGCGTTCGCGTCGCAGGGGAATACTGGCCTCCCACGCAATCGCATACCCCACGCGGCCGCCTGACCTGGATTTCGACGTCAAAGGGTGCATGGCCGAAAGTTGAGCTGGAGTTGGGCTGGACTCGTGCTGGAAGCCCAAGCCTCACCACGCGAATACGTGCCCCACGCGTCCGCGTCATCTTTAAAAGATGGCCACTCACGCGATCGCATGCCCCACGCGATCGCGTCACCCAGAATCTTGGCAAAAAGAGTTTTGAACAGAGAGTTGTGCGACCGCGAGGCTGCACTCGCGCCACTAGCACAAATCAAGTCACGCGATCACGTGCCTCACGCGTCCGCGTCACCAAACCTTATCGCGCACCACGCGACCGCGTCACCCATGCGACCGCGTCGCCTGCGCCGCACAACATATCTAGATCAGCCAATTTTCTTATCTCTTCTTCTCTAATCCTTATTTTTCTTATCTTTTCTTATTTCTTTCTTCTTCCTTTCTTATTTTCTCTCACCTCTATTTTATTTTACTTAATTTATTTACATATATTCATTCATTGCATTTTAATTTTGTGCATATTTTTATTTTCTTTTCTGAATTTTTTTTATTTTTCTATTGGTGTTAAAAAAAATAAAAAAATTTTTATTCAACTATTGCATCTTTTCTTGAATTTATTTTTGGTAACTTGTTTTACACTGTGGGATGATATTAATTATCTGCCAATGCCAATCTTTTATGATACTTGCACTCCATTTGCATTGACATGAGCTTGTATTGATACTTCCATTACCCACACTCATCCCCTATACAAATTTTATACCACTGGCATGCCATGGCTTCTATTATTTTCTCACTTACGTGTTGTAGCTACCATGTAAATGAGACCCTTATTATCTGGCATTAACACCCATATTTTATTTATTTTCCTATCTTTATTTCTGGGTTACTTTTTCTTCCCTTTTTCTTTCAGGATGGCCACCCGGAAGGGAACCGGAAGACGTTTGCATGGGGAGACAGATAAGTCCATCTGCACATTCCTTAGAGAAAAGCAACAGTTAAAACAACCCGTCCACCTGTAAATCTCTGCATGCACCGAGGACGGTGCAATCTTTAAGTGTGGGGAGGTCGATACCGATCTCCGTGGGTTAGCACCTTCCTATCTCAAACACCAATGTTTTATTTTTTTTTGTTAGTTGTTGCATTTGCATATTTAATTGCATGTTTATTTGATTTTTTGCATATTTTACCACTTGGTCAAAGTAATATTTTCTTTTTCAAGAAACCTTTTAGAAAATTTCACTAATTTGAATAAAATTTAATGTTACAGTTATTTGAAGAAATATTATATTGGAACATGATTTAGAGCTCGAACACACAAAACCCGTGAGATTTTGAGCCTATTTGAATTGGTTGCATTTTATCAACAAAAAATTTCTGTTTTAGTGTGTATTTTTCTCCAAAAAATTGTGATCTTTGTCTTGCTTAATTCTATATTTCCATTATTTAATGTATGCATGCACTTATATGATTGAGGCCCTTATTTCACTAAGCTTACATACCCATATGGCCTTACCTTTTATTATCCTTTGCAAACCAATGTTGAGCCTATTATACCCCTTTGTTCTTTATTTTAGCTCATCACTAACTCTAAGCAGAAAAACAATAATGTCCTTAATTTGAATCCTTGGTTAGCTTAGACTAGTGAGAGTGCTCATGAATTAAGTGTAGGGAAAAGTGGGTTTGGAAACATTTGGTTTGAGAATTGAGTATGTTAGAATTTTCTGAAAATGTGAAAGAATGTTGAGAATATGTTCATGCATTCAATACTTTAATCATATGCATTGAGAAAAAAATTAATTAAAAAAAAAGAAAAAAGAAAAAAAAGGGAGAAAAAGAGAAGAAAAAAAGAGCAAATAATAAAAGGGGACAAAATGCCCTAAAGTAAGTGGTGAAAGCAATGCATATGAGTTGTACTTGAAATTAGAATGCATGGAAAACATGGTTAATGGATAGTTAGATGTTGTATTATGATTACATGGATTGTTTAAGTTAGGTGGAAAGTTTAAGTTAATTAAGGATTCAGATTTTAGTCCACTTGGCCAAAATACAATCCTACCTTGACACTAACCCCATTACAACCCTTAAAAGACCTCTTGATATGTGTATCTGTGCATTAAATTTATGTTGATTGTTAGATGAAGAGCAAGCCTTAGAATGCAAGGTTAGTAGAGAATTGAGAGATCGAACCTTAAACACCTGAGTGATTAGAGTGTATACACTACCAGTAAGGGTTCGATGCTCAATTCCTTGTTCCCTGCTTTCATAAGCTATTTTCTTCTTGCAAGTCTATTTGTGCTTCATTTTTATGATTTGAATTAGTGAAATCCAGTTCATATTTGTTCTTGAAAGATTTGTTTATTTTTAACCAAGTAGGTAGAAACATCTTAGCATGTAGTTGCATTCATAGGTTGCATTTCATACATTCTACCATTCCTCTTCATCTTTATAGCTTCTCTTGAGCTTAGCATGAGGACATGCTAGTGTTTAAGTATGGGGAGGTTGATAAACCACTATTTCATGGTTTATCTTGTGCTCAATTGAGTGGTTTTTATCTACTCTTTACCCACTTATTCATACTATTTGCATGGTTTTACATTTGCCTTCCTAATTATGTGCTTTGATTGAAAACATGCTTCTTTGATCTTATATTTGCTTATTATTAATCCTCTCTTATTACCATTAGATGCCTTGATATGTGTGTTAAGTGTTTTCAGATATTATAAGGCATGAATGACTTGGAGGATGGGAAGAAAGCATGCAAAAGTAGAAGGAATGCAAGAAGTTGGAGAAATTGCTAAGCTGTCCAGCCTGACCTCTCTGCACTCAAACGGCTATAACTTTAGCTACAGAGGTCCAAACGATGCAGTTCCAGTTGTGTTGGAAAGCTGACGTCCGGGGCTTCGATTTGATATATAATATCATATAGTTTTCCTGACGCTAGGTGACGCGACCGCGTGATCTATGCGGCCGCGTCGCAGTGACAAAAAACCAGCGTGGCAAAATTCGAAACCAGCGAATTCTGGACTGTTTTTGACCCAGTTTGCGGCCCAGAAAACACAGATTAGAGGCTATAAAGTGGGGGAATGCATCCACTCATGAGAAGGCTCTCACATTCACAATTTTAGGAGTATATGTAGTTTTTAGAGAGAGAGGTTCTCTCCTCTCTCTTAGGATTAGGATTTAGGATTTCTCTTAGTTTTAAGAGTGCCTCTAAATCCCAGGTTCAATGTTCCTTTAATTTGTGTTTTTCTTTTATTTTGATACTTTTATTTTCATTTGATTTATGTTGCCCAATTGGCTTATGAACTTATCATGATTAAGATTTGGATGTTCTATTTATTATAATTCGAGGTATTTTAGATTCAAGATTTCTTTCTTTTATTTAGGTTACTGTTGCTTCCCATCTGAAGGCATTTTTATTCCAGCAAATTTACTTTTCCTCTTTTGGTCTTGGTTAAGAAATCAGTAACTCAGGAGTTATCCAACTCAATAGCATAATTGTTATCTTGCCAATTGGTTTGAACTTCAATAATCCCAAACTTTTCTTAGGAAATAAATAGGATTCGAAGATCAAACCAATTTGTCCCTTGACCTTCCTTTGCTTTAGTAAAGGTTAACTAAGTGGAATTAAGATTCAACTTTCATTACTATTGATAAGGATTATTAATCTGGACCTCTAATTTTTAATACCTTGCCAAGAGTTTATTTTTATTTTATTTCCTCTGCCATTTACTATTGTTGCTTCTTATCTTATACATTAATAGAACTTGTCATATAACATATTCCCACCTTACTTCCTAATAAACCCCAATTTACAAACTCATAACCAATAATAAGAACATACTTCCCTGCAATTCCTTGAGAAGACGACCCGAGGTTTAAATACTCGGTTATCAATTTTAAAAGGGGTTTGTTACTTGTGACAACCAAAACGTTTGTACGAAGGGATTTTTGTCGGTTTAGAGACTATATCTACAACGCGACTATTTTTATGACATTCTTTACTGGCAAAAATCCTAACGTCAAGTTGCTTGTCTCTCCGAGGAGTAAAAGTGCTGATTGTTAGCCACCATATCTATGAGATCATGTGCCTCCTCTGGAGTTTTCATCATTTGAAGTGACCCTCCTGAAGAATAATCCAGTGCCTTTCTTGCTTTCATAAAGAGACCTTCATAGAAGTTCTAGAGCTTCACCCATTCACTAAAGATATCTGAAGGATATCTTCTGATCAGTGCCTTATACCTATCCCAAGACTCATATAAGGATTCTCCCTCTAATTGTCTGAAGGTTTGTACCTCAGTTTTGAGCATGATAATTCTCTGAGGGGGTAAAACTCAGCCAAGAATTTGTTAACCAAGTCATCCCAGTTTGTGATGCTCTCCTTTAGGAACGTCTTCAACCACTAAGTTGCTTTGTCCCTTAGAGAAAAGGGAAATAGCAGTAGCTTATAGATGTCTGGAAGTACTCCATTAGTTTTGACAGTGTCACATATCCTTAGGAAAAACGGATAGATGTTGATTAGGGTCCTCCGAAGCACCTCCTCCATACTGACAATTATTCTGAACTAAAGCAATAAGTTGAGGTTTAAGCTCAAAATTGTTGGCATGTATATTAGAACTGAGTATACTACTCCTACAATTCCTAGGATCAGGAATGGTATAGGAGGCTACCACCCTCCTGGGAGGTTGGCCATTGTTGTTAGCCACCCCTTCTTCATGCAACTCATCCTCCATGACTTGATCCAAGTCCTCTTCGGAATCTTCTTCACTAACAACTCATTTTCCTCTAGCTTCTCTTCTCAATCTTAGAAACATTCTCTTTGGCTCAGAATCAAAGAAGGTTTATATTACCTTTCTCTCTCCTGGCATACAACACAAAGACAGAACGAAAGCAAAATGATCACTCTATTGCTAGAGTGATGTTAAAGTTAGCTGACACAAAGTGTCAAACGGTTAGTGTGCTTTAAAGAAAACAAAAGAAAAGTGATCAATCTAGACTGTTACCCACTTAATCATTGTTAATCTGAATCAATCCTCGGCAATGGCGCCAAAAATTTGATGAGCTGGAAATTTGCGCAAGACAAATTCCTTCGGCAAGTGTACCGAATCGCCAAGTAATAACTCACTGTTGAGTGAAGTCGATCCCACAGGGATTGATGGATTAAGCAACTTTAGTTAGGTGATTTAACTAGTGAAGCTAATATTTGATGTTGTTAGTGAAATTGAATTAACAGAATGTAAGTTGCTGGGAATTAAAGTGCTGAAAGTAAACTGTGAAATGTAGAAGGCGAAAACATAAATGATAAGAAATTTAAAGAGCTGAAACTTAAATGACAAGAAAGTAAAAGCAAGAATGTAAATGACAATGAAAGGTAAATTGCATGAAATGTAAATGGGTTTTGGGAGTTGGGAATAACAAGAAACTCAAAGCAATTAAGTAGAGGAAAGATAATAGGTATGATTCATTAGGGATTGGAGATATCATAATCCATCATGAATCAATGGGTCTCAACTTCATTCTCAATCATATGAAGTAGATCTATGGCGGGTTGTAGTAAATGAATCCCAATCCCTTGGTGATTCAATTTCTCTTAACATAATCAATTGCCAATTCCTTGATCTAATTGTTCATGAGAAGAGGTTAAGTTTAATTCTCTAGTCCATAAGCCACACAAGTTCTCAGGATTTCAATTCAAACCAGGAATTTATTGATCAAGAGAGTTGTGAGGGAAAGAGCTTCAAACTAATTTCTATGATTCCCCTTTCAAGGCTCACATAGAAATTCAAATGGATCTAAACCCCCTTCCGGTAGTGAATAGATCTATTAAGCACAGAAGTTATCCCTTAGCTACAAAAAGTGAATTGAGAAGAAGAAGAAATTCATTAATTCATTTCAATTACAATAGAGCTCCTCCCCTAATGATTGGGGTTTAGTTTATCATTGCGCTGAAAAACTCTAAGAGAAAAGAAAAGTACATGAAAAGTAAAGCTAAGTACAAAAACAAACAAAATCCTAATTCGGATCCTCTTTGTTAGAGTCCTCCTCCCCAAGTTCAAAACTCTTCCTATATATACAATCTTCAGATGAGTCCTCAAGTATTTGGATGTGGGCTTTGGGCCTTAGTTGAATCAAGTTAGGAATGGCAACTTCTGAAGTTAAAGCTGGCGTTAACTCACTAATGCTCTTATGCTTTCTTGTGTGCCCTTGGAACTAGCGTTAGTACTGGTGTGAACAGCCTTGCTAATGCCACAAGTCTTCTTCTAAGCTAGTGTTAACACTGCCGTTAGTGTACTAACGGTGCCACCAACGTTGCCTTCATACCCATTCTAGCATTGCTACTGGCATTAACACCCTAACGTGGCCATCAACGTTCTTCTTGTCGTGCGTATGCACAATGCTTTGTGCTTACGCACAACGCTTCGTGTGTGCACACACTGGCTAATTTTCCTCTTGTGCGTATGCACATTGCTCCATGCATACGCACACTAGCCAAATCTTCCAGCCCCAACTCGTGAAATGATCGAAGACGTTAGTGTGCTAACGTTGGTGGCATTAGCACATTAACGTTGGCACCTTCCTCCTTGTGTAGTAGCGTTGGTGAGCCAACTTTGGCCACTAACGTTGCTTTCTTCCTTGAGTCACGTTTGTACTGGCGTTAGTCAGCTAACTTGGCCACTAACACCAGCTTCTTCCTTTTTCTTGGTGGCATTAACATTGGTGTTAGTAGGCTAACTTGGCGACTAACGCCAGCTTCTTCTTATAGAGCACGTTAGCACTGGCGTTAGTGGGCTAACTTGGCAACTAACGCCAGCACTTCTTTCTTGAGCCAACATTAACCATGGCGTTAGTGTGCTAACTTGGCCACTAACACCACAGCCTCTCTGTTTCTTCTCTACTTCTCCTTTGCTTCTCTTTGCCTATCATCAATCAAAAAGTGCATTAAAGCTTTGCCATAATCACAAGATAATGCATCATTCAATACATCAAATAGCTCTTGTATAAATCTAATGAGAATGTTTATAATTCACAATTTTTGATTAAATCAAGATAATGTATACATTACCCATCTAAATGCTTACTTATTGACTAAGAAAATACATGAAACCAACTAAAAACTATAGAAAATGGCTTGTGAAACTAGCCAAAGATGCCTAGGCATCAGAGGGTAAAGTTCAGAAAACCAGTTTAGCGCCACAGAAACCTCAATTACCCAAAGCTAACCGAATTATATGTCATGTATCCCAATTAGCCCAGATAATCTCGATTTAGGAGGAATGTTTTCAAGCTGTTATTCAAGTGACCTTTTCCCAGTATCACAGGAACTCATGTAGAAAAAGGGACATACCCAGTCTCATTTAGATGAAGAATGAAAAGAAATCTTAGAATTGAATCAAACATATATTAAAATAGAATAGTAATGATATTAATCCATAGAGATAAGCAGAGCTCATAACCTTAACCAGGAGGTTTAGTTACTCAAAATTTATAGAGAAAACTAAGATTTGAAAATAATATTTTGTGTGTCTCTCCCCATCCGTCTAACCTTAATAATCTCCTCTTTAAATAGGATATACTAACACTACGAGAAAATGGAACATTTGTAACAAAAAATTTGTATCAAATTTAAAATTGTTACAAAAAAATGGTATTTTGTAATAATAATTAGTGATTGTTACAAAAGCATAATGTTTTGTAACAACATTACAAATTGTTACAAAACATGATAATATTTTGTAACAAAGAAAAGAAGTCGCAAATGTTCGAAATATTTTTTAACAAATTTTTTTTGTTTCAAAAACTCCAATTGTTTTGTAACAAAAAATTAATGTCACAAAATTCAATATTGTTTGTAACAAGTTAATTATTTCTCACAAAATATAAGTATATTTTATAACAATTGTTTTTCAAAATGTTAAACACTTTAAGAGTAAAAAATTGTGTATATAATTTTTTTAAAAATAATTTTATTTTGTTTCAAAAATTAAAATTTTGTACATTATATTTGTTTTCATTAATTTTTAAAAATTATAAATATTATTTTATATTCTTCTAAAAAATTAATTGAACTTAGTAATATATTGATAAATAATGCTCTTAAATATTTTTTTTTATATATAGAGTATATTTGATTTTAAAATTACTCTACCCTCCAATTTTATCAAAATATCTATTCATATTTATCTTTATTCCTTTATAACATCCCTAATTTCTAACCCTAATTCCTAAATTGAAAATCGAAAACGCTAATTTCCTAAAATGAAACCCTAATCCCCTTCACTATTCTTAGCTGCGCCCCTTACCCCTCTGCCTCACCCTTCACCCATACACTTTGAACGGAGCTGCACCGCGCCCAGCCCGTTTTGCCGCCACCGAACTGTCGAGCCCAGAGAAGAGAGAGTTGCTGCTGTGCTGTCGAGAAGAGAGCTCGCGCAGAGAGGGAGGACATGCGAAGGAGGGGTTGTTACCCAGAGTCGTCGCTGTTTGTGCCTTGCCGTCGCCGTTCTGCCTTCCATCAAGCTCAAACCATTACTGTTTGTGGAACTTGCCATCATGGCTGGAGCTTCTGTTGCCGCCGTAAACCACAAATAGAGGAGAGCGAGAGAGACCGAAGGTGCGAGAGAGAAGAGGTGATGAACGAAGCCGTCACTGGAGCCTTGGCCATCGCTGCCAGAGGCGTAGAGGAAGGGAGACAGGACCGCGTGAGCTAGAGGAGCCATTGTAATCATCGCTGCTGCCGGGGGTGTAGTCTGCCGTCAAGCTGCATGCCGCCACTGCTGTCAGAAACCACCGTCAAAACCACTACTATTTTGGTAAGCTTTGCTTGTTTCTGATTCTCCGTGTTCTCCCAATTCGTTCTACTGTGAAGCTTGTCAGTGAAATTGTTTGTATTGAATAAAGTTGTCACTGTGAGTTACCCTGCCGTTACCGTTACTGAAGGTTGCTGCTGCCACCAACGATAGTTCATGGTAGAATGATGAGGCTATGATGTTGAGGGTGCAGTTCTGCTAGGTGTCTCGCCATTATTCTGCCTTCAGTTTCTTTTAATTATGACATCGAGGTAGGGGTTTAACTTAAACGATTTAATTTAAGAATGCCCGCAAAGTTTATTGGATAACTGCAAATAGGTTTAATTATAGTGAATAATTGATTGATTATATGAATGTTGAATTTTGACTAAGTTTGTGATTAGAATGATTGAGATTTTGATTGAAACTTTGATTGAATTTGTTGATTTTATGAGATTGATTATGCATGGACTATGAAGTGTCTGATGAGAGATTATTGTGAATTCTGTATTTTGATGGATTAAATTGAAATTGTTGCTGTTGAACTGGTTATTTGATTATTGTAACAGACTTAGTTGGTGATTGATCGGAGTTGGGTTTTAGAGAAACTTTGGAGGGCTGAATCTTAAAATGTTGAATTGATGATTGCTAAAAATCTGAGTTTTGAAATTAAACGGCAACTTTGAAAGTGAATAAGTAATTTAATAGTGAATGAAATGTTAAGAGAGTAAGAGTTAAGTAAATTACATTAAGTTTAATTGTTAAGATTCAATTTTGAAGGTTTTGTATGAACTGAAACATTAGTTATGATCTTTCAAAGTTAAATTCTTGGATCTGATTTTCTGCATTATTTTAAATGAAGTTAGAAACTTTTAAAATCTATAACTAATTCTGTGATGATCGAAATTGCATAGGACCAAGTCTGGATTAATCTTGGGAATATACGGAGCTGGACTGGTGAATTTGAGACTTTTTCATTAAGTTTATGATTTATGGTAAATTTTTGAATTATGGATGTCAAATCTGATTTTTCTGCGGAATGCTTAACACAACAGCAGCTTGTTTCTTCTACTGGAAATTCTCCAGTTTGAAAAACATTATTGGAGTTTACATTATGTTATTTTTCATGTTTGATATTGTGTTCATGGTGTCATGGAGTAGAGTTTCTGTAATGTTATGATCGGGTTTATCTGTTTTTTTTTTTTTTGGGAAAATGTTGGATTGGGTTTCTTGAGGGGTAAGTTACTGCAATATGCGGTATATGGGAGTTTATGGGGAGGGGGTTAAGGATGGAATATAAGCTTGACAGTGTATTGGATTTTTTGTTGGTGCAGCATAGATTGAGATTGCGGAAGTAGAAGAGAGATTTGCATTCTTTTCAAAAGGAAGGGGAAAACTTGCAAGCCGTGTGGAGCCCTAATGGCAAATTAATCACCATTCTTGTAAGTTCTTCTAAATGTTGATATGTGCATAGTGAATTAGTGAGCATTTTGAAAATATTTGGATTATATATGTTTGATTAAGAGGTAATAAGTAATCTTTCATATTTGTTGATGATTATGAAATGTGGCTTACAACCTTTGGAGGATGTATGCAAATGAAAAATGAAGCTGCCAGTTGGGATTCATATTATCTGATTGTTAGTAGGCTATATTGTGAAATGAAAAATGTTTCTTGCTCAGTCTATTCTAGATTTAGAAAGCTTGTTGGATTAGCCTTTGTATCAAAAATCAGAACAGTTAAAACCTTTATGGTTACTTGTTTTTTCATGTCTATATCTAGGTACTAGTGAGATATCATATGTTCAATTTCATCTACGGTCTTTGTTTTGTTCCCAAATTCACAATCCTAGTAACTTGTGCCTTGAAATTACTATATTGTGTATTGGTGATAAACCCCAATTTTGTGGTTTATCTTGTGCTTATTTAAGGGGATTTTATCACCTTTTTCCACATTTATTCAATGAAATAGCATGGTTTTGTAATTCTCCCTTAAATTATGCTTAAGTGTAAAAACATGCTTTGTAGGCCTCTAAATTGGTGATTTTAACTCACCATAATTCCATTCAATGCTTTGATGTGTTTGTTGAGTCATTTCAGGTTCATAAGGCAAGTATTGGATGGAAGAAGTGAGGAGAAAAGCATACAAAGTGGAGAATGCATGAGGAAACAAGAATTGGGAATGCATCGATGGGCGCGCAAGCGTACAACGCGCGCGCGCACAGAAGTGACATAACATAGCGACGTGCACGCATACATGACGCGTACGCGCGGATGAAGAAATAGCCAATCGACACGCACGCGCACATGGCGCGTACGCGCCGATACTCGCACGTGACCCATTTAAAGGCAAAACACTGGAGGCGATTTCTGAGCTGCCCAGGCCCAAATCCAACTTGTTTCTGAGTGTATTTCGTGCAGAATTGAAGTCCAAGCAAAGGGAGAGCAATTGTTTGTAACTTAGCATCATGTAGGTTAGTTTCTAGAGAGAGAAGGTCCCTCTTCTCTCTAGAATTAAGGTTCTTAGGATATTTCCATCTTAGATCTAGGTCCAATTTCATGATTTCATCTCATTTCCTTTGTGAATTCTTACTTCTACTCTTTGATTCTCATGGTTTGTAGTGTTAATTTTCCTTTTACGCTCTCTTTAATGTTCATGGATGCTCATGTTGGATTTAGATCTCTTTTAATGAAATTTGATATTTGATGTTTCTTTTATTGATGATTTGAATTGTTGATTTACTTTTCTTGCAATTGGTAGTTGGTAGATTTATTATTCTTCCACATTTACTATGCTTTCCTTTATTACCCACCAAGTGTTTGACAAAGTGCTTGGTTGGGCTTTAGAGTAGACTTTGAGCATTCTTAGCTTGGAAGGAGTAATTAGGTGATCTTGAGTCATTAAGACCCAACTCATGTTGGCGATCTAGAGTTGTTAGCTAGTATTGTTTCCATTAACTCTAATATCTTGCTAATCCAATTAGTGATTTGATTAGGACCTTTGGATTGAGATTAGCTAGTCTTGTTAGACTTTCTTCGAGTGTGAAGATAATGTGATACCATCTTCCATCTTCGGGGATGACGTAATGAGATAAATTCTTGTTTATTATTGTAATATGATCGATTTTTCTTGTTTGACATTTTCTCTATGTGAAGATGACATGATACATTTTTCCATTTGTTGGAGTTGACTAGATAGGATGAATTAATCATTGTATGACTAGGATAGAAAGCCTACATTCTCAATCTTTGCCATGAATGTCTCTCTCTTCTTTACTTGCTTCCTTTAATTGCTTGCTTGATTTAATTTTCTTGCCATTTAAATTCTTGCCCATTTAATTTCTTGTCCCTTTACAAATCAAACCCCTTGGTCCTTCATAGCCAATAATTGAACACTTCATTGCAATTCCTTGTGAGACGACCCAGAGTTTAAATACTTCGGTTAATTCTTATTGGGGTTTGTACTTGTGACAACCAAAATTTTTTATGTGAGAATTGTTTGTTGGTTCGGAGCTATGATTACAACGAAGTAATTCTTTTCTATAAGAAGAAAATCTAGACCATCGAGCAAATCTCACTCATCAAAATGGCGCCGTTGCTGGGGAATTGCAATGGTGCTATATTGTTGGCTATTGTATATATTGTGAATAGCTTAATTTTTGGTTTGTTTGTTAAGTTTTATTAGTTTTAGGATTTTGTTCTCTTTGTTTCTTATTAATACTTGTCTTTATTTTCTCTTTCACTATGAATTCTCATCCTTTGGCTATGAGCATGGTTACAACTATGTTGTAGAAAATGGAAGCTTTAATGGGGACGTACATCAAGGATTTAGAGATCAAAGGTGGGAGAAGCCCCAAGCTTATGGATAACTTTCTTGGCAACAACCTCCTCTGGCTTCTTATGGGTACAATTCAAATCTTGATGCATACCAATCTAATGTATGTGATGACCCTCATTGTGGTTGTCAACCACAATCATCATATGCATATGAACCCCCTCCTCAATATAGTCCTCCACCATACTCACACACCACCATTCACATCCATATGACCCTAACCCATATCCACCACACCAACCACCATATCAACCATACCTAGAACCACCACCATTCCAACACCAATACTCCCAAGAACCACAAAGTCCACACCCACCACCTCAAGAATTTCACCAATATGAACAACCTTCCAATTACAACAACCTTCCCTCAAATAATGAACCCTCTCTTCCCCCACCACCTCCCGATGAAGCCCTCATGTTAGAATTGAGAAACAATCAAGAGCAAAGATGGCTAGCATTGTAGGAGCCGTGAGTCACCTAACATCCCACCTAAGCTCATGCATCCTAAGTACTCCCATTGTTGAATGTGGAGAAACAATCAAGGAGCCTAGTGAGGGAATGAACTTGAAGCTCCATGGTGAGAAAGAGGAGTTAAAGCAAGAAGTACAACAAAAGGAGGAGGTAGAGATTAGTGAACAAAAGGAAGTAGTGGGTGGATGTTTAGGATATGTTGAGTACATAGAGGAGTCACAAATTGAAGAGCCTTCTTCCATGGAGTTTGAAGTTGATGTTGAGGAGGAGAGTGCACAACCTCCAAGACACAATGGATTGAAGAATTGGAAGAAGTGTTCCAATCAATAGGCCCTCCTATTTATGATGATTCCGCATCAACATATGATCCTTTTGAGTTTGCGGAATCCTTCCCCACTATACTTGGAATTGATGATGAGGTAGATTTTACTCAACCTCCTATTTATGATTTGAGTGATGGGGAAGAGCTAGAGGACATTGGTGAAGAAGAACTTGAACTTGAGGAAGCTTTGCAAGAGGTAAAGTTTGAAGAACCTTGCCAAGTGGTGGAAACCTCTAGGAGAGGATGGACGGGAGTAGAGCGCGCCTTGTCAAGATCATTGGGAACTCCTCCACCTAGGTTGTCATCTAATCCTCATTGAGTGGGTAAAACTTCTAACTCTTAGCTTTATTTTCCCACTTGAATTTAGTTTGCTTGGGACGGATGGCCAACTTAGGGCGCTTTGCGGAATCAAGCGTAAAAGGAAGATGTTTAGTGGTTGGTGTTGTATGTCTAGGCCCATTATGGTTGAAGCTTCAAGGAGCAAAGTTTGGACTAGTGCTCAATTGGATGGGTCTAGGAGGATAGTTTGGTGCTTCCATGAGAATTCATCTCTCTTGCCACCTGGAAGAAATCACCATGATCAACTCAAGGATGGGTGTGAAAACAAAGTGTGGGATCCCAGATCCACACAAGAAAAATCAACTTTGGGAGCCCATGGTTTGTGAAGAACTCCATCAAAGCTTGGAGTTATTAACTTTGAATGATGAAGCACAATGAAAGTCCAAGCATTGGTGGATGTTCAAGGATGGATTCAAGCACAAGCCACCTTGATGGATAGCTCCCCGTATGTCCAACTTAAGGACAATAAACAAAAGTGCTAGGTGGGAGACACCCCACCATGGTAATATCCTTTCATTTTTCTCTTTTGTACATATTGGTAAAATAGGTTTAATTTCATGTTTTGATTAATTTGTTAAGTTTGTTTGGTAGTTTAGTGTGTTAAATAAGGTTTTGTGGTGTTTTGGTAGTTGTTTGGAGGTTTGAAATGCTTGGTTTGGTGCAAAAACATAGAAAAAAGTTTGAAAAATAGGGCACCAACCCACGCGTATGCGTCACTCACGCGTACGCGTGCCCCAAGCAATTTCGACCATCCACGCGCACGCGTCACTCACGCGTACGCGTGGATTAGAAGTTTCCCCCTCCATACATTCACCCGAGAGTTGTGCCTGAAGTGTGCCAACTTTGTGCCCAAGGCACGCACACGCGTACCTTGCGCGTACGCGTCAACTCTTTGCTTTGCCATGCACGCGTACGCGTCAGCCACCCGTGTGCGTCGCTTCCATTTCATCAATCTACGCTTACGCGCACATGACGCGCACGCATGGATTGCCCTGTTTCACCCACATTCTTTTCTTCTCTTCTTTCCATTTCTTTCCGTCTTCTCTTCTCTTTCCACCCCTCAATCATCACCCAACACTACCAAACACCATCCATTACCACTTCTTTTAGTTAATTAGTTAATTGTTTAATTTGTACATTTTCATTTTGTTTTCTATTTTTCTTTATAAGTGTTGGATTATTAATATTATTTACTGTTTCTTGCTACTAATTATTGATGAGATGTTATTTTAACATCATTATTTTTAATTTTTATTCTTGGATTTAATTGTTGAGGTTACAATTTATTACTTGGTTTTGAGTTTTCATGTTGAACATTTTTGAACACCAAGTATATGTTACATTGCCTTTAAGCTTCTTAACTCTTTTGAATCACATGTTTTGGCAACCATGCATTCATCATCCATTGTTAGGCAATTGTATATTATCATTGCATTTTTTTAGGTGATAGTTGTTTATGATTTACCCGTACTCATATCACCTATTTCATGCATTGAAATTGTGTGGTTGAAAAATTGGATCGAAAGCTTACCTAGTGACATATTTTTGAGCTTTGTAAAGCTTTGTGGGCCATGCTTGCTATGTGATTGATTTCCACTTTTCTCTTCTTTTTCCTAAGTTCCATAGCATCCATGTGTTTCACCTCTATGTCACTTAGGTGTTGCAACAACTTTAATATGTGTTATTGATTGTTGTGTGAGTTTCATATACCATTTTGTTCACTAAGTCTACCTACACATCAATCAATGTCCATGCAATATCCAATTTCACAATTGCTTGATTAATTGCTTGAATGCTTTCATGCCTCTTCACTACTTGTTTGGTTGACTTAACCTACAAGTCTTTTGAAGTATTTCGAGCACACTAGAATGAGTGAAATGTGTGTCTTCTTTTGTATAATTGTGACATGGTTTCTAAATACTAGGGTGTGAGTTCTAAACCGCATGCGAGTTAGGACCCACACACTTATTTTTCATTAATGTCACACTAATTCACTCACTCAATTCTAGTGATTTACCTCATTTCAACAATCCATGCTTCCTTGCTTGTGCATTTACTTGTCTTATTATCTCCTGTTTTCTATGTTCAGGATGAATCATCATAAGCAAAAACAGAAGTGGGAGAAGAACACGCAGCATCAGTTGACCTACCAGCTGAAGATAGCAACTAGGAAAGTCGCCGTACCCCCTTGCTCATCTTTGGATGCACCAAGGATGGTGCAAACTTTTAAGTGTGGGGAGGTCGTCCGACCGCTCGGCATTTTTGGGTAATAAGTTTCTAATCCCAACACTTTTGCATTTCATTTTTAGGTCTTTTAGGATTTTTTTTGGTTGCCTTGCATATGTATATATTAAGCTTAGTCAAAATCATGATATTTTCCAAGGATTTTATCTATAGGGCACCCCAATTAATTGAAAAAAAAAATTGAACTTGCTTGAAATATATATTGTGGATCATTTTTTGAGCTAAGAACACAAGCATGTGAGATTTGAGCCTAATTGTGTGGTTACATCATATAACCACTTATTTTCATTCTTGTGTGCATTGTTCTCTTTCTATGAATGTAATCTTTGATTTGTTTAATTCTATATGTCCATTATTTTGTGTATACATGCACTTATATGATTGAGGCCATTGTTTTTAATAGCTCACTTACCCAAATAGCCTACCTTTTATCTTCCATTGTTAACCAACTTTGAGCCTATGCTAAACCCACTTGTTCTTAATTTTAGTACATTACAAGCCTAAAGCAAAAAACAATAAATGTCCCTTGTTTGGATCTTTGATTAGCTTAGGCTAGTGAGAGTGCTCATTATGTAAGTTTGGGAAAGTTGGGAACATTGGTTGGGATGAAAGTGTATTTTTGTATTTTTGTCAAATTTTTGGGAATTGGATACATGCCCATGCATTGATTGTAAAACCATATGCATTGATACTTTTGTATATACTTTATTGCAAAAAGAAAAAAAAATAATAATAAATAATACAAAATAAAGAAAAAATATATATATCAAAAGAAAAAAAATAGAAAAAGAAAGAAAAAAAAGACAAATAATAAAAAAGAGACAAAATGCCCTAAGTAAAGCTCAATAAAAGTCAATGCATATGTGTAGTGACCCAAAAATAGAATGCATGAGTGTGTGAAAAAGTGAAGAATGGGTAGTTAAATTAGCTTTGAATTGTATAGGTTGTTATATAGGTTAGGTGGGAAGCTTAGGTTAATCAAAGATTCGAATTCTAGTCCACTTGACCATATGCATCCTTATCTTAACCCTAACCCCATTACAACCTATGGGAAAGACCTCATGATATTTGTATGCATGCATGAAATAATTGTTGATTGTTAGATGAAAAACAAATCTTGGAAAACATGATTAGGGGAGAATTGAGTGAATCAACCCCAAACACTTGAGTGCCTAGAGCGGATACACATCCAGTGAGGGTTCGATCGCTCAATTACATGTTTCCACCCATGATCATCTTTTCTTGCAAGTTCGTAAGATCTTTCAATGATTCAATTCAATTGTGGGTTGATTTGATTGCTATTGCCTTAGCCCTAGTGTTTGTATATGTATTCTTGGAAATTGACTTATTTTGACCAAGTGGGTGCATTCATGTAGATAGATTGCATATGGATAGGTTGCATTTAGTTAGTTTGCATTGAAACCGTGTTGATATCCCTTTGCTTTTTTCTTAATTTTAGCATGAGGACATGCTTAGTTTAAGTGTGGAGAGATTTAATAAACCCCAATTTTGTGGTTTATCTTGTGCTTATTTAAGGGGATTTTATCACATTTTTCCACATTTATTCAATGAAATAGCATGATTTTGTAATTCTCCCTTAAATTATGCTTAAGTGTAAAAACATGCTTTGTAGGTCTCTAAATTGGTGATTTTAAGTCACCTTAATTTCATTCGATGCCTTGATGTGTTTGTTGAGTGATTTCAGGTTCATAAGCTAAGTATTGGATGGAAGAAGTGAGGAGAAAAGAATACAAAGTGGAGAATGCATGAGGAAACAAGAATTGGAAATACATCGATGGGCGCGCAAGCATACAAGGCGCGCGCGCAGAAGTGACATCGCATAGTGACGCGCACGCTGATGAGCGGATAATTTATATGCTTTTTGGCATTGTTTTTAGTATGTTTTTAGTATATTTTAATTAGTTTTTATTATATTTTTATTTGTTTTTATTTAAAAATAACTCTTCTGGACTTTAATATGAGTTTGTGTGTTTTTCTGTGATTTCAGGTATTTTCTGACTGAAATTGAGGGACCTGAGCAAAAATCTGATTCAGAGGCTGAAAAAGGACTGCAGATGCTGTTAGATTCTAACCTCCCTGCACTCAAAGTGGATTCTGGAGCTACAGAAGCCCAATTCGCACGCTCTTAATTGCGTTGGAAAGCTGACATCTTGGGCTTTCCAGAAATATATAATAGTCCATACTTTGCCCAGGATTTGATGGCCCAAACAGGCGTTCCAAGTCAGCTCAAGAATTCTGGCGTTTAACTCCAAAACTTGCACAAAAGCTGGAGTTAAACGCCCAAACTGGCACAACAGCTGGCGTTTAACCCTAAGAAAAGTCTCTACACATGGAAGCTTCAATGCTCAGCCCAAGCACACACCAAGTGGACCCAGAAGAAGATTTCTGCATTAATTACTGATTTCAGTAAACCCTAGGCTACTAGTTCTCTATAAATAGGACCTTATACTATTGTATTTTAATCGGGGGGGGGGGGATAAGTCTTATGCTATCTTAGACACGTTTGAAGGCTGGCCATTCGGCCATGCCAAGACCTTGTTCTTATGTATTTTCAACGGTGGAGTTTCTAAACACCATAGATTAAGGTGTGGAGCTCTGCTTTTCTTCATGAATTAATACAAAGTACTATTGTTTTTCTATTCAACTCAAGTCTATTTCTTCTCCAAGATATTCATTCATTCTTCAACTTGATGAATGTGATGATCCGTGACACTCATCATCATTCTCACCTATGAACATGTGCCTGACAACCACCTCTGTTCTACTAGCAATGGCTTGCATGCGCATCTCTTGGGTTTCTAATCTAAGATTGGAACCTTCGTGGTATAGGCTAGAATTATTGACTGTGATGAGCTTCAAACTCGCGATTTGTTGGGCGTGTGACAGACGCAAAAGAATCAATGGATCCTATTCCAACATGATTGAGAACCGACAGATGATTAGCCGTGTGGTGACAAAGCATTTGGAACGTTTTCACTGAGAGGACGGGAAGTAGCCATTGACAACGGTGATGCCCAACATAAAGCTTACCATGGAAAGGAGTATGAATGATTGAAAGAAGGCAATAGGAAAGCAGAGGTTCAGGGGGAACAAAGCATCTTCATACGCTTATCTGAAATTCCAACCAAAGAATTACATAAGTATCTCTATCTTTATTTTAGGTTTTATTTATCTTTTAATTATCAATTCTCCATCACCATCTGAATTCGCCTGACTGAGATTTACAAGGTGACCATAGCTTGCTTCAAGCTGACAGTCTCCGTGGGATCGACCCTTACTCACGTAAGGTATTACTTGGACGACCCAGTGCACTTGCTGGTTAGTTGTGCGAAATTGTGACAAAGTGTGATTCACGTTTGCGAGCACCAAGTCTTTGGCGCCATTGTTGATGATCACAATTTCGTGCACCAAGTTTTTGGCGCCGTTGCCGGGGATTGTTCGAGTTTGGACAACTGGCGATTCATCTTGTTGTTTAGATTAGGTACTTTTCAAAATTTTTAAGAATGAATTATAGAGTTTCATGATGATCTGTTGAAGTCTGGTTGGCTGTGAAGCCATGTCTAATCTTATTGGATCGAGGTTTCAACTTATCATCACAAGAGCTTGTTGATTTCTATCAATTTTGCTATTATTAGCAATGATCTGCTAAAGCTTGGCTGGCCATTGGCCATGTCTAGTGTTTTGGACCAGAGCTTTCATTGAAAGCTTGGCTGGCTAGTAAGCCATGTCTAATTCCTGGACCGGAGTCTTAGACTAGCATTGCAATGATTCCTGGAACTCTTATTAAAAATTTTGAACCCCTTTATTTTCTTTTCCACTCAATTTTCGAAAAATCACAAAAAAATTTATAAAACCATACAAATAAAAAAAATATTTTATGTTTCTTGTTTGAGTCTAATATCAATTTTTATGTTTGGTGTCAATTGCATGTCTTTATTCTTCTTGCATTTTTCGAATACATGCATTATGTTCTTCATTAATCTTCAAGTTGTTCTTGATGATTTCATCGCTCTGATCTTTAAATTCTCTTGTTTTGTGTGTTTTGTTGTTTCTCATATGCATTCTCAATTTGTTAGTGTCTCTTATATGAAAGTTTTTAAGTTTGGTGTCCTGCATGCATTGTTTGTTTGATTTGAGTTTCCTAAGATTAATTGTATTTTGATTGTTTCTCATCATTGAAAAATTCAAAAAAAAAAACTCTCAAAACTATGTCTTTTCAAGTCAATAATACAGAGAATTGAAGATTCAGAACATTCAGTAGAGGAATTAAACAGAAAAAGCTGGGCGTTCAAAATGCCCAGTGAAGAAGGAAAACTGGCATTTAAACGCTAGCCAGGGTACCTGGCTGTGCGTTTAACGCCCAAAAAGGTAGCATTTTGGGCGTTAAACGCCAGAATGGATGCCATTCTAGGCATTTAACGCCAGGATGACACTAGAGGGAAGATTTTGTTTTCAATTCAAATCTTTTTCAAATTTTCATAATTTTTCAAAATCAAATCTTTTTCAAATCATATCTTTTCAATCATATCTCTTCAAAATCAATTTCTTTCCATTTTTTTAATTTTCGAAAATCCTTGTTATAATTAAAGATTTACTTCAAAATTTTCAAGTTGTTACTTGCCTATTAAGAAAGGATCAAAAGTTTTAATTCTAGAATCATATCTTCTAATTTCTTGTTAGTCAAGTAATCAACTTTAATTTTAAAACTTTCTCTTTTTAGTCTGATTTTCAATCATATCTTCTCAATCATATCTTTTCAATCACATCTTTTTCAAAATTAATTTTCAATAATATCTTTTTAATTTCTAATTTCAAAATCTTTTCAAAAAAACACGTAATTTCTTTCCCAATCTTAATTTTCGAAAATCTCAATCAAATTTTCAAATTTCTTTTTATTATTTCAAAATCTTTTTAATTTATTTTCGAAAATTCTTCCCCTCTTCTCACATCCTTCTATTTAAAGGACTAACACTCCTCCTCAAGGTATAATTCGAACTCCCTCCTTCTTTATATGTTCGAATATTCTTCCATCTACCTCCTCCTTCTATTCTTTTTTCCTCTGACACCTCAAGGAATCTCTATACTGTGACATAGAGGATTCCCTACTTTCTTGTTCTCTTCTCTTTCATATGATCAGGAACAAAGATAAAGGCATACTTGTTCAAGCTGATCCTGAACCTGAAAGGACCTTGAAGTGAAAGCTAAGAGAAGCTAAAGCACAATTCTCTTTAGAGGGCTTAACAGAGCTTTTCAAGGAAGACGAAACCATGGCAGCCGAAAACAACAATGCCAACAATGCAAGGAAGGTGCTTGGTGACTTTACTACACCTACTCCTGACTTCTATGGGAAAAGCATCTCAATCCCTGCTATTGGAGCAAACAACTTTGAGCTTAAGCCTCAATTAGTTTCTCTAATGCAACAAAATTGCAAGTTTCATGGACTTCCATTGGAAGATCCTCATCAGTTCTTAGCTGAATTCATGCAAATCTATGACACTGTCAAGACCAATGGGGTTGATCCCGAGGTCTACAAGCTTATGCTTTTTTCCTTTGCTGTAAGAGACAGAGCTAGAACATGGTTGGATTCACAACCTAAAGAAAGCCTGAACTCTTGGGAAAAGCTAGTTAATGCCTTCTTGGCAAAGTTCTTTCCACCTCCAAAATTGAGCAAGCTTAGAGTGGAAGTCCAAACCTTCAGACAGAAGGAAGGTGAATCCCTCCATGAAGCATGGGAAAGATACAAGCAATTGATCAGAAGGTGTCCTTCTGACATGCTTTCAGAATGGAGCATCATAGGTATCTTCTATGATGGTCTGTCTGAACTATCCAAAATGTCATTAGACAGCTCTGCTGGAGGATCTCTTCATCTGAAGAAGACGCTTGCAGAAGCTTAGGAACTCATTGAAATGGTTGCAAATAACCAATTCATGTACACCTCTGAAAGGAATCCTGTGAATAACGGGACAAATAAGAAGAAAGGAGTTCTTGAGATTGATACTCTGAATGCCATACTGGCTCAGAACAAAATATTGACTCAACAAGTCAATATGATTTCTCAGAGTCTATCTAGAATGCAAGCAGCAACAGGCAGTACCAAAGAAGCTTCATTTAAAGAAGAAGCTTACGATCCTGAGAACCCAGTAATGGAATAGGTGAATTACATGGGAGATTCCTTTGGAAACACTTACAATCCTTCATGGAGAAATCATCCAAATCTCTCATAGAAGGACCAACAGAGGCCTCAACAAGGCTTCAATAACAATAATGGTGGAAGAAACAGGTTTAGCAATAGCAAGCCTTTTCCATCATCTTCTCAGCAACAAACAGAGAATTCTAAGCAGAGCCACTCTGACTTAGCAATTGTAGTCGCTGATCTAATTAAAACCACTCAAAGTTTCATGGTTGAAACAAGGTCCTCCATCAGAAATTTGGAGGCACAAGTAGGTCAGCTGAGTAAGAAAGTTACTGAACTCCCTCCTAGTACTCTTCCAAGCAATACAGAAGAGAATCCAAAAGGAGAGTGCAAGGCCATCAACATGACCCACACGGCCGAACTTGGAGAGGAGGAAGAGGCAGTGATCTCCACTGAGGAAGACCTCACTGGACGTCCACTGTCCTCCAAGGAGTTCCCTCATGAGGAACCATGGGAATCTGAAGCTCACACTGAGACCATAGAGATTCCATTGAATTTACTTCTGCTATTCATGAGCTCTGATGAGTATTCTTCCTCTGAAGAGGATGAAGATGTTACTGAAGAGAAAGTTGCTAAGTACCTTGGAGCAATCATGAAGCTAAATGCCAAGTTGTTTGGTAATGAGACTTGGGAGGATGAACCTCCATTGCTCATCAAAGAACTGGATGACTTGACTAGGCAGAAATTACCTATGAAGAGACAAGACCCTGGAAAATTCTCCATCCCTTGTACCATAGGCACCATGACCTTTGAGAAAGCTCTGTGTGACCTAGGGTCAAGTATAAACCTCATGCCTCTTTCTGTAATGGAGAAGCTAGGGATCATTGAGGTACAAGCTGCAAGAATCTCACTGGAGATGGCAGATAATTCAAAGAAACAGGCTTATGGACTTGTAGAGGATGTCTTGGTAAAGGTTGAAAACCATTACATCCCTGCTGATTTCATAATCCTAGAAACTGGGAAGTGTATGGATGAATCCATCATCCTTGGCAGACCCTTCCTAGCCACAACCAAAGCTGTGATTGATGTTGACAGAGGAGAATTGATCATTCAAGTGAATGGAGACTCCCTTGTGTTTAAAGCTCAAGGATATCCCTCTGTCACCATGGAGAGGAAGCATGAAGAGCTTCTCTCAATACAGAGTCAAACAGAGCCCCCACAGTTAAACTCTAAGTTTGGTGTTGGGAGGCCACAACCAAACTTTAAGTTTGGTGTTGAACCCCCACATTCAAACTCTAAGTTTGGTGTTGGGAGGTTCCAACACTGCTCTAAACATCTGTGAGGCTCCATGAGAGCCAATGTCAAGCTATTGACATTAAAGAAGCGCTTGTTGGGAGGCAACCCAATCTTTAACTATCTATGTTAAATTTCTATTTTCTTTTGTTATTTTATGTTTTCTGTAGGTTGATGATCATGTGAAGTCACAAAAACAATTGAAAAAGTAAAAACAGAATGAAAAACAGAATTAAAAATAGAACACCCTGGAGGAGAAACTTACTGGCGTTTAAACGCCAGTAAGGGTAGCAGAATGGGCATTAAACGTCCAGTCTAGCACCATTCTGGGCGTTTAACACCAGAAATGGGCACCAGACTGGCGTTTAACGCCAGGAATGGGCAAGAAGCTGGTGTTAAACGCCAAAAATGGGTAGCAGCCTGGCGTTTAACGCCAGGATTGGCAGCAAAGGGCGTTTTTGCACGCCACATGGTGCAGGAATGAGAAATCTTTGACACCTCAGGATCTGTGGACCCCACAGGATCCCCACCTACCCCACCTCTCTCTCTCTTCTTCACCCATTCACCAATCACCTCAATACCTCTTCCCCAAAAACCCCTCACCTATCAAATCCCACCATTCTCTTCACCACTCACATCCATCCTTCATAAAACCCCACCTACCTCACCATTCAAATTCAAACGACTTTCCCACCCAATCCCACCCATAATGGCCGAACCATACCCCCCTCTCCACTCCTATATAAACCCATCTTCACTCCTTCATTTTCACACAACATACACACTACCCATCCCCCTTGGACGAAACACAAAGCCCCCTCCATCTCCTCTATTTCTTCTTCTTCTATTCTCTTCTTTCTTCTTTTGCTCGAGGACGAGCAACCTTCTAAGTTTGGTGTGGTAAAAGCTAAAGCTTTTTGTTTTTCCATAACCATTTATGGCACCAAAGGCCGTAGAAACCTCTAGAAAGAGGAAAGGGAAGGCAAAAGCTTCCACCTCCGAGTCATGGGAGATGGAGAGATTCCTCTCAAGGGTACATCAAGACCACTTCTATGAAGTTGTGGCCAAGAAGAAGGTGATCCCCGAGGTCCCTTTTAAGCTCAAAAAGGGTGAATATCCGGAGATCCGACATGAGATCCAAAGAAGAGGTTGGGAATTTCTCACCAAACCCATTCAACAAGTCGGAATCTTAATGGTTCAAGAGTTCTATGCCAATGCATGGATCACCAAGAACCATCATCAAAGTGTGAACCCGGACCCCAAGAATTGGCTTACAATGGTTCGAGGGAAATACTTAGACTTTAGTCCGGAAAATGTAAGGTTGGCATTCAATTTGCCTATGATGCAAGGAGATGCACACCCATACACTAGAAGGGTCAACTTTGATCAAAGGTTGGACCAAGTCCTCATGGACATCTGTGAAGAGGGCGCTCAATGGAAGAGTGATTCAAGAGAAAAGTTTAACTAAGAAGGCATGACCTCAAGGCCGTGGCTAGGGGATAGTTGGAGTTCATCCAACATTCAATCATTCCTACTAGCAACCGATCTGAAGTTACTATAGACCGGGCTATCATGATTCATAGCATCATGATTAGAGAGGAAGTAGAAGTTCATGAGGTTATATCCCAAGAACTCTACAAGGTGGCGGACAAGTCCTCCACTGTGGCAATGTTAGCCTTCCCTCATCTCATTTGTCACCTCTGCAATTCAGTTGGAATTGACATAGAGGAAGACATCCTCATTGATGAGGACAAGCCCATCACTAAGAAAAGGATGGAGCAAGTGAGAGAACCTCACCAAGAGCATGAGGAAACTCCTCATCATGAAATCCCTGAGATGCCTCAAGGGATGCATTTTCCTTCACAAAACTATTGGGAGCAAATCAATACCTCCCTAGGAGAATTAAGTTCCAACATGGGACAACTAAGGGTGGAGCACCAAGAGCATTCCATCCTCCTCCATGAAATTAGAGAAGACCAAAGAACCATGAGAGAGGAACAAAAAAGGCAAGGAAGAGACATTGAGGAGCTCAAGCACTCCATAAGATCTTCAAGAGGAAGAACAAGCCGCCATCACTAAGGTGGACCCGTTCTTTAATTTCCTTGTTCTTTATTTTCCTGTTTTTTGAATTTTTATGCTTATGTTATTTATGTTTGTGTCTTTATTACATGATCATTAGTGTCTAAGTGTCTATTCCTTAAAGCTATGAAAATGAATCCATCACCTTTCTTTAATGAAAAATGTTTTTAATTGAAAAAGAAAAAGAAGTGCATGAATTTCAAATTTTAAAACAGTTTAATTATTTTGATGTGGTGGCAATACTATTGTTCTTCTGAATGAATGCTTGAACAGTGCATATTTTTGAATTTGATTGCTTATGAATGTTAAAATTATTGGCTCTTGAAAGAATGATGGGAAAAGGAGAAATGTTATTTGATAATCTGAAAAATCATAAAATTGATTCTTGAAGTAAGAAAAAGCAGTGAAAAGCTTGCAGAAAAAGGATATATGCGGAAAAAAAAAGAAAAAAAAAAGAAAAAAGAGAGAAAAGAAAAAAGAAAAGAAAAGCAAGCAGAAAAAGCCAATACCCCTTTAAACCAAAAGGCAAGGGTGATAAAAAGGATCCAAGGCTTTGAGCATCAGTGGATAGGAGGGCCCACAGGAATAAAATCCTGGCCTAAGCGGCTAAACCAAGGTGTCCCTAACCATGTGATTGTGGCGTGAAGGTGTCAAGTAAAAACTTGAGACTGAGCGGTTAAAGTCGAGGTCCAAAGCAAAAAGAAGAGTGTGCTTAAGAACCCCGGACACCTCTAATTGGGGACTCTAGCAAAGGTGAGTCACAATCTGAAAAGGTTCACCCAGTTATGTGTCTGTGGCATTTATGTATCCGGTAGTAATACTGGAAAACAAAGTGCTTAGGGCCACGGCCAAGACTCATAAAGTAGCTGTGTTCAAGAATCAACATACTTAACTAGGAGAATCAATAACACTATCTGGATCCTGAGTTCCTATAGATGCCAATCATTCTGAACTTCAAGGAATAAAGTGAGATGCCAAAACTGTTCAGAAGCAAAGAGCTAAAAGCCCCGCTCATCTAATTAATACTGATCTTCATAGATGTTTTTGGAATTCATTGTATATTCTCTTCCTTTTATCCTATTTGATTTTCAGTTGCTTGGGGACAAGCAACAATTTAAGTTTGGTGTTGTGATGAGCGGATAATTTATACGCTTTTTGGCATTGTTTTTAGTATGTTTTTAGTATATTTTAATTAGTTTTTATTATATTTTTATTAGTTTTTATTTAAAAATCACTCTTCTGGACTTTACTATGAGTTTGTGTATTTTTTTGTGGTTTCAGGTATTTTCTGGCTGAAATTGAGGGACCTGAGCAAAAATCTGATTCACAGGCTGAAAAAGGACTGCAGATGCTGTTGGATTCTGAACTCCCTGCACTTAAAGTGGATTTTCTGGAGTTACAGAAGTCCAATTGGCGAGCTCTTAACTGCGTTGGAAAGTAGACATCTTGGGCTTTCCAGCAATATATAATAGTCCATACTTTGCCCAAGATTTGATGGCCCAAACAGGCGTTCCAAGTCAGCTCAAGAATTATGGCGTTTAACTCCAAAACTGGCACAAAAGCTGGCGATTAACTCCAAGAAAAGTCTCTACACATGGAAGCTTCAATGCTCAGCCCAAGCACACACCAAGTGGGCCCGGAAAAAGATTTTTGCATTAATTACTGATTTCTGTAAATCCTAGGCTACTAGTTCTCTATAAATAGGACCTTATACTATTGTATTTTAATCGGTGGAGGGGGGGATAAGTCTTATGCTATCTTAGACACGTTTGAAGGCTGGCCATTCGGCCATGCCTAGACCTTGTTCTTATGTATTTTCAACGGTGGAGTTTCTACACACCATAAAGTAAGGTGTGGAGCTCTGCTGTTCTTCATGAATTAATACAAAGTACTATTGTTTTTCTATTCAACTCAAGTCTATTTCTTCTCCAAGATATTCATTCGTTCTTCAACTTGATGAATGTGATGATCCGTGACACTCATCATCATTCTCACCTATGAACATGTGCCTGACAACCACCTCTGTTCTACTAGCAATGGCTTGCATGCGTATCTCTTGGGTTTCTAATCTAAGATTGGAACCTTCGTGGTATAGGCTAGAATTATTGGCGGCCATTCCTGAGATCCGGAATGTCTAAACCTTGTCTGTGGTATTCTAAGTAGGATCTGGGAAGAGATGACTGTGACGAGCTTCAAACTCGTGATTGTTGGGCGTGTGACAGACGCAAAAGGATCAATGGATCCTATTCCAACATGAACGAGAACCAACAGATGATTAGCCGTGCGGTGACAGCGCATTTAGAATGTTTTCACTGAGAGGACGGGAAGTAGCCATTGACAACGGAGATGCCCAACATAAAGCTTGCCATGGAAAGGAGTATGAATGATTGGAAGAAGGCAATAGGAAAGCAGAGGTTCAGGGGGAACAAAGCATCTTCATACGCTTATCTGAAATTCCAACCAAAGAATTACATAAGTATCTCTATCTTTATTTTATGTTTTATTTATCTTTTAATTATTCATTTCTCCATCACCATCTGAATTCGTCTGACTGAGATTTACAAGGTGACCATAGCTTGCTTCAAGCCGACAGTCTCCGTGGGATCGACCATTAGTCACGTAAGGTATTACTTGGACGACCCAGTGCACTTACTGGTTAGTTGTGCGGAATTGTGACAAAATGTGATTCACATTTGAGAGCACCAAGTCTTTGGCTCCATTATTGATGATCACAATTTCGTGCACCACACGCGTACATGATGCGTATGCACGGATGAAGAAATAGCCAATCGATGCGCACGCGCACATGGCGCGTAGGCGCGGATACTCGCGCGTGACCCTTTTAAAGGCAAAATGCTGGGGGCAATTTCTGAGCTGCCCAGGCCCAAATCCAACTTGTTTCTGAGTGTATTTCATGCAGAATTGATGTCCTAGCAAAGGGGGGAGCAATTGTTTGTAACTCAGCATCATGTAGGTTAGTTTCTAGAGAGAGAAGCTCCCTCTTCTCTCTAGAATTAGGGTTCTTAGGATATTTCCATCTTAGATCTAGGTCCAATTTCATGATTTCATCTCATTTCCTTTGTGAATTCTTGTTTCTACTCTTTGATTTTCATGGTTTGTAGTGTTAATTTCCTTTTTATGCTCTCTTTTATGTTCATGGATGCTCATATTGGATTTAGATCTCTTTTAATGAAATTTGATATTTGATGTTTCTTTTATTGATGATTTGAATTGTTGATTTACTTTTCTTGCAATTGGTAGTTGGTAGATTTATTATTCTTACACATTTACTATGCTTTCCTTTATTACCCACTGATGCCAGGGCATCTTGGCTAGTTTTACTAGCCATTTTTTGTATGCTTTAGGTTGGTTTCATGCATTTTCTTAGGAAATAAGCAAGTGTTTGGTTGAAAATGCATTCATACCATGATTCAAGCAAACATTGTGAATTTTGAATGATTTCATGAGAATTAAGCATGAATTGAATGATAAAATGGATGATGCATGATCTCATGATTAAGAGCAAGACTTTGATGTACTTTGTTTGATTCATTTCAGGTAACAAGAAGCAGAGAAGTGCCACGTTAGTGGCTACGTTAGTGCCACTAACGTGGCCATTAAAGTGGAAGGAAGGAAAGCTTGGAAAGTTAGTGAGAACGTTAACGCCACTAACGTTAGCGAAGGGCAAGAAGACCCACGTTAGCGACCCCGTTAGCTCCACTAACGTGGGCACTAACATGGAAGAAAAGAGAAGCCCCAACGTTAGTGAGAAAGTTAATGGCATTAACTTTGAAGAAGGAGCAGCGTTATTGGCAAAAGTGAGTGGCAATAACGCTAGCGAAGCAAAAGAAGACCCACGTTAGCTTCCACGTTAGTTACATTAACGTGGGAACTAACGTGGAAGGAAAGGGAAGCGCAAACGTTAGTGAAAAAAGTAAGTGCCACTAACGTTTGCGAAGCAAAGGAAGACCCACGTTAATGGCCATGTTAGTTACACTAACGTGGACATTAACGTGGGCAAAAGTCTCACCTGGCAGCCTGACCATGCCTTCTTCAAACAAGAAGGATTCCAGATCTTTCCAAGCATATATGGCACTACATGGTGGACACTGAATTTGAGGGAGAAAACCTTCCCCGAAAGTGCAAAGATGAACATGGTATCAACTTGTAGTAAGGCGAGTTGACCTCTTCACCTTCCAAGAAGTGTAACTCGAGTTGTAGAGCTCCAAATGATGCGCTTCCAAAGGCGTTGGAAAGTAGACATCCAGAGATTTCCAACAATATATAATAGTATGGGGTGGACATTAAGTTTAAACTTCATAACTTGGCAATATTCATCCCCTGATCGCTAACGTTATTGTGACTCACGTTTTCCATTAACGCTAGCGACTATGCCAGTGACCTTGTCCACTTCAAAGGAGCATAACTTGAGTTACAGAAATCCATTTGAGGTGATTCTAGTTGCATTAGAAAGCTGACATTCAAGGCTTTCCAACAATATATAATACTCTATAGTGGGCATGAAATCGGAGCACAAACCAGAGGCATCTTTTAAGCCCCAAAGATACCAACTAGGTAGCAAGTGTGACGTTAGCCACACTAACTTCAGCACTAACGCCACACTTGTAGCGTTAGTGTGGCTAACATTAGCACTGACATTAGCACCTGGACCTCAACTTGATTCACTTACAAGGACCACCCAACCTCAAGGAAGCAAGCCTATAAGTGTTAACCAATCAAGGCCACAAGAAGCATCTAGAATAGAAATTTTCATTTAATTGTAATTTGCTTTTAATTTCATTTCATTTTGTAATTTAGGAGAGCCTATATAAAGGCCTTAGTTTTTACATTCAAGACATTCTAGAATGGGGGATTGAAGAGGGGTCTTCGGACTCCCTCCCCTCACACACTTTTCCTTCTCTTTCCTTCCTTTGTACTTTTCATTTATGAATTTTGAAGTTTCAATTTTAGTTTTAATCTTCATCTTTACTTTTATGCACTTTCTTTCTTTTCTATTTTGGTAGAGCAATGATCAACTAACTCTTTTCATTGGGTTAGAGAGCTCTATTGTGATTTAATGGATCAATTGTAGTTCTTATTCTTCTTCTTCTTTCTTTTTTCTTGATTTTACTAGAGAGCTTTCAATCTTCATCTAATTGGGTAATTGTCTCGGAAGAGAAATTGCTCATACTTGGATTTTCTCTGAACCATGGAAAAGGAATGAGGAAATCATGCTAGAAATACTCTCTCACATTGGATTAGGTTGGGGGTTGGATGGATATTGTGACATTTAATCCTACTAATACTTTGATCTATGAATGTGTGTGGTATAATCAGTGACCAAACTTCATCTCTTCTCATGAGCAATTAAATCAAGGAATTGGGAAATTGTTCAAGCTTAGAGAGATTGGGTTGCCAAGGAATTGGGACCCAATCACTTAAGATTGCCAAGGAGATCAATGAATGCATTGATTGAGGAAGAGATGAGAATGAACTTGATCCAGAGGATTGCAATATCTCTTGATCCCAATGTTCATTTTATTTTTAGTTCTTACATTTACTTTTCTTGCCATTTTACTTTTCTACATTTTATTTCTTTCTTTACTTTTATGCCATTTACATTTCCTTGTTACTTATCACTCCTAATCTGATTCGTCTAACTAGGATAATTAGCCAACTATTGATTGCTTAATCCGTTAATCTCTGTGGGATTCGACCTCACTCTTTTGTGAGTTATTACTTGACGATAATTCGGTATACTTGCCGAGAGAAAATTGTTGAGAGACAATTTTTCGTGCATCAAGTTTATGGCGCCGTTGCCGGGGATTAATTGTGATTAACAAACTACCGGTTCATTGATTTACTAGATTAGACACTTTTCTTTTGTCTTTGTTTTCTTTTGTTTCTTTATTTTCTTTTGCTAACTAACTGTTTGGGATATTAACTCACTAAGAATTCCTCATTTATTACAATGGAGATTCCAATTTATTTTGGTGATTATTGTCTGAGACAGAGCTTTTTGCAGAAAAAAAGGAGCATCCATCATATTTTAGTCAATCAAATTTCATGGGAAACTCTCCACCACCACACAATGATTCACTTTACTATGCTCATGGTGGGTGGGAGTATCAAGAACATGAAATGGGGTACTTTCCAGAGCCACAAAATGGTCCATATTTTGGTGAAATTGATCGCTTCTCATGTTGTGGCTGGGAAGATCAAAATCAAAGATATTTCACTCATTCATACCCCATTCATCAAGAGCCATCACCTCTCAATTATCCAACTTTACCTCAAAGTTTTACATGCCTAAATTCTTCATCACTTGAGTATACCCCAGCACAAAATTCTGTCCCAAATCCATACAACTCATTTCACCATCCACAAAACTCAATTCACTACCCACAAGAGTCATACCACTTTTAGAACACACAACCACAAAACAACCAATTCCATTCACAAGCCAACCCTGACCAACCATTACAACCTTCCCAACCTCCTTTAGATAGACTTGCTAGGATGGAACTCATCATTGAAGAACTCAAAAAAGTAGAGAAAAAGAGAGACTCACTAGGATAGAACTTCTCCTTGAAGAAATGATAAAGACAAACGAAGAGGAGAAAATAGCAAAAAGAGACCATGAAGAAAAATTGAGACAGAATGCACAACTCTATTCCGAAGAATAATTCATTGAAGAGCTGAGATTACAAAGAGAGACCACTTCACTCTCTCCAGAAATAGAGGAGTTCATTCAAAGGTCAAGAACAAGGGAGGAATCAGAAGAACAAGAAAAAGAGGCAGCCATACCAAGTGAGATTCATATGAAGAAGGAAGAGGTTGTGAGAGTATATAAGCCCAAAACTCCAGACCCACAGAGGTTACTAGGGGTGACAAAGGAACATGCAAACTCACTCCCAAAAGACTCAAGGCAACATCATGTAGAAAAAAGGGAGGAAGTCAATCAAGGGAGTCCACACTACTCCAACAAAACAGAGAGTTGCACAAAGGGTGAGTTCATTGAACCACCAATTCAAGAAGCTCTTGATGAAAAGGATGCTCCAACAATCATACAACACCCAAGTACTGAAATCAAGGTGGTGAAGGCAATCAACATGAGCACTAAAAAGAGGATGGTGACCAAGAAAAGAAGGACAATATCCATGAAGAAGAAAAGGTCAACCAAAAGCCATCCCACCCCTACCCCAACAAGCAATTTTACTCAAGCTAACAACAAAAGAAAGCTTGCTGGGGAGAGGCACTCAAAACAAGGGGCATTAACTGGCTCCTCTTTCCTCTTGAGGTCATTCCTCTTAACAAACTGAAAGAAGAGGAAGAAATTCATGAACAACATGTCAAGCTAATGACATTAAAAGAGCGCTTGTTGGGAGGCAACCCAACCGTACAACCCAACCGTAGGTAACATTTTCTTTCCTTGCTTAGTTTACTTTCAATAATTTGACATATGATTGCATTCTAAGTTTGGTGTTGCCATGCAACAATTTGATTTTCAATCTTCACTGGGTACTTGCAACATTCTAAAATGACAGTGTCACACTAAGTTTGGTGTTGCCACTTAACTTTCATGAAAAGTACCATGCCAACACCACTTATTAATGCCATCACAATGTTGCTGTTTTTAGTTCTTGTGCCTTTATTGTGATCCTTAATCTTGCTTGCTGAAACACATGCATACTCACACTTTATTCTAAGACATTCATGATCCATCATAAACCCCATCACCACTGTTTTACTTGTTGCTTGAGGATAAGCAATCATTCTAAGTTTGGTGTGGGAAGGGAAAGAATAGGAGGAAAAGGACAACAACAATGAAGATGAACTACAAGGTGGTAAAGTTCCTTTTTCCTCTTACTTATTTCCAGCACTTTAAATTTCATGATTGTCTTCTATTTATGCATGTGTGATTACTCCTTGTGAATAAGCATAATTTGATATTTGATTTGTAACATATTGCTATGATATCATGATTATCATCTTGAATTTTACTTGCACCCAATATATCTAAGAATGCAACAAGGAAATCATTCTTTTGAAAGGAAAATGTTGAAAAATTTTATAATTCTTGGGGCAAGCAAAAGATTAAGAGGAGTGGAGGTTCTGATTGTATGATGATGTATTGAGGTTGCATGTTTGTGAAAACTTGCATGGAGCTCATAGACAGAAAATGAAATTTAGAGAAGTATTATGGAATTTCTCAAACATCTATTGATCCAAGAAGCAGCAACAAAAGAAAACAAAAGAAAAAGAAAAACAAAGAACAAGCCCAAGGCTCTGAGCATCAATTACTAGGAAGAAAAAGAAAGAAATAAGAACTCAAAGAGTTATTGTCCTTGTTAAATGCTTGTGGTGGATTTGTGTCAAAGAGAGAGGCTTGAGCAAGTATATCCTAAGGGGTGCTTCAACACCTAATACCTTAGACCAACTGGTTTGGGAGTATTGATTGAAAGCTTATCTTAAAAAGCCGCTTTGAGACATGATACCTAGAGTCGAGGCCAAGATACAAAAAGAAAAGAAAAATGCTAGAAAATAAGTGCTGCTTCAAATGTGACAATCTATAAAGAGGATTCCATAATATCATTTGAATGAAAGTCCTAAGATCTAAGACCTCCAAAATGTAAGGACTAATGAGCACTGGAATCCTTGCATAAGCATACAAATTAGAGTTAACCCCACTGTCACTTATTCACTTCACCCACTAAGGCATCATAAGCAATTCTTCAATGCATTCCAATTAAGAGAATTCTTTGTGCATAGTTCTTTTCTTTCTTGGGGACAAGCAAGATTTAAGTTTGGTGTTGTGATGCCAGGGCATCTTGGCTAGTTTTACTAGCCATTTTTTGTATGCTTTAGGTTGGTTTCATGTATTTTCTTAGGAAATAAGCAAGTATTTAGTTGAAAATGCATTCATACCATGATTCAAGCAAACATTGTGAATTTTGAATGATTTCATGAGAATTATACATGAATTGAATGATAAAATGGATGATGCATGATCTCATGATTAAGAGCAAGACTTTGATGTACTTTATTTGATTGATTTTAGGTAACAAGAAGCAGAGAAGAGCCACGTTAGTGGCTACGTTAGTGCCACTAACGTGGCCATTAAAGTGGAAGGAAGGAAAGCTTGGAAAGTTAGTGAGAACGTTAATGCCACTAATGTTAGCGAATGGCAAGAAGACCCACGTTAGCGACCCCGTTAGCTCCACTAACGTGGGCACTAACGTGGAAGAAAAGAGAAGCCCCAACGTTAGTGAGAAAGTTAATGGCATTAACTTTGAAGAAGGAGCAGCGTTATTGGCAAAAGTGAGTGCCAATAACGCTAGCGAAGCAAAAGAAGACCCACGTTAGCTTCCACGTAGTTACATTAACGTGGAAACTAATGTGGAAGGAAAGGGAAGTACCAACGTTAGTGGAAAAAGTAAGTGCCACTAAGATTTACGAAGCAAAGGAAGACCCACGTTAATGGCCAGGTTAGTTACACTAACGTGGACATTAACGTGGGCAAAAGTCTCACCTAGCAGCCTGACCATGCCTTTTTCAAACAAGAATAACTTGAGCCACAAAGCTCCAAATGAGGTGATTCCAATGTCATTGGAAAGTAGGATTGATGCCAGGGCATCTTGGCCAGTTTCACTGACCTTTTCTTTACTGTTTTTAGGTTAGTTTCATGCATTTCATTAGGAAATAAGCTAGTTTTTGGTAAATATTCACTTATGCCTTAACTCAAGCATACATTGTGCATTTTACATGATTTCATGAGGATTTTGCATAAGTTTAGTGACAAATATTATGTTGCATTACTCATGACTTGGACTAGAGCTTTGATGCATTTTGTTGCTTGATTTTAGGACCAAAAAGAAGTAAGAAAAGGGGAGGTAACTTGCAAGATTAATGAGAAAAGTGATTGCCAATAACACTCTCAAAAAAAGCCATCAATGCCCACGTTAGAGAGTCACGTTAACCAAGTTAACGTGAACTCTAACGTGGAGAAGAGAAGTTGAGCCAACGTTAGTGACACTCAACATTGTCACTAACGTTGGCAATCACTCATAAGTGGCCACGTTAGAAGCCACGTTAACCTAGTGACACTCAACATTGTCACTAACGTTGACCTATGGTGCTAAGTACCACGTTAACTCCCACGTTAACTTGGTTAACGTGGGAACTAACGTAGAGGATGAAGAGTTGTCGATAACGTTAGTGACACTAAACATTGTCACTAACGTTGAAGCAACCACACAACCCCCAAGAGTCACGTTAACTTCCATGTTAACTTGGTTAACGTGGAAGCTAACGATGAGAAATGAAGGATGAGCCAACGTTAGTGACACTCAACATTGTCACTAACGTTGGGATGGCTAAAAGATGGCCACGTTAGAAGCCACGTTAACCTAGTTAACGTGGACTCTAACGTGAGACCTAGGGGCACATTGGAACTAGGGGCACATTGGAACGTTAGTGACAATGTTGAATGTCACTAACGTTCTCGAAGGATGGCAAAGGCCACGTTAGAAGCCACGTTAACCTAGTTAACGTGAGCTTTAACGTGAAGCAAGAAGGGGCACACTGGAACGTTAGTGACAATGTTGAGTGTCACTAACGTTCTCGAAGGTTGACAAGGCAACGTTAAAAGCCACGTTATCCTAGTTAACGTGGGTTTTAACGTAAGGCAAAAGGGGTGCATTGGAACGTTAGTGACAATGTTAAGTGTCACTAACGTTCCCGAACTTGGACTTTCACTAAATGATTAACACTCCTTACGCCCTGAGCTTAAGTCTCTGCCCACTTCGCACTTTCTCTCTTCAAGTAAAGCCAAGCCCAAATAAAGAAAGGAACTGCTTCAAACTCAAGATCCAAAGGCCCAAGACTTGAAGAGTGAACTAGAAGCTGAGAAGAGTAGTATATATAGGAGTAGCTTTGAATTGTAAAATAGTTCTGGAGGCTGAAGAACTACTCTCTGTATTTACTTTTTTTTTGCAATTTCTAGTTTTATGATGTATTCTCCATCTTTGTTTCCATTTTCAAGAGCTATGAACAACTAAACCCCTTTCATTGGGTTAGGGAGCTCTGTTGTAATTTGATGGATCAATACTAATTTTCATTGTTCTTCTTCTATCTTTCCTCTTGATTTTACTTGAAAGCTTTCGGTCTTCATCCAATTGAGTAGTTATCTTGGAAGAGAAGCTATTCAAACTTGGATCTCTTTTGAACCTTGGAAGAGGAATGAAGAGATCAAGCTAGAAATGCTTTCTCATGCTGGACCAAATTGGGTTTGGATGGGTATGTGACTGTAACCCTCTCAATACTTGGTTTGGGAAATGCATGTGGTATAAACAGTGACCATACTTCATCTCTTCTCATGAGCAATTGACCAAGGAATTGGCTATTGATCAAGATTTGAGAGATTGAATTGCAAGACATTGCAATTCAATCACTTAAGATTTCCAAGGAGATCAATGAGTGCATTGATTGAGGAAGAGATGAAAATGAACTTGATCCGGAGAATTGCAACATCTCCTAAGCCCAATGAACTCCCCATCTCTGATCTTACCCATTCTCTTTAATTTATGCCATTTACTTTTATGAGCAAATCCCCCATTCCCATTTACAATTCTGCAATTTATTTTCAGTCATTTACTTCCAGTCCTTTAATTCTAGCAATTTACTCTTCTGTTATTTACATTCCCGCCATTTTATTTTCTGCAACTCTTAACCCAAATTCTGGATTCGCTCAACTAGAACATTCTTCTAATTAAAGTTGCTTGATCAATCAATCCCTGTGGGATTCGACCTCACTCTATTGTGAGTTTTTACTTGACGACAACTTCGGTACACTTGCCGAAGGGAGATTTGTTGAGAGACAAGTTTTCCCCACATCAAGTTTATGGCGCCGTTGCCGGGGATTGATTGTGCATCAACAATGATTAGATTGGAAGATCACTAGGTTGAGCATTTTATTTTGTGAATTTCATTTTTCTGTTTGAGTGATTTACTTTTTGTTTTAGCTAAACTTCTTTCCTTCTCCATCTACTCTTTTGTTTCTCTTTGTTATTTTCAATTTCTGTTTGCTAACCCACTAACTGTTTGATATATTGCATCACCCACAACTAACATCAATTCTGACACAAATACTGTCTGCACCTATATTCTCTGCTTGTACTTGTTGGTTGTATGACAGGGAGAAGAAGCGGGGCTTCAACTTCCTTTGATTCTGTATCAGAGAGAACCTTCCTTAGACTAAGGAGGGAGGCAAAAGGAAAACGAGTAGTTGGTGCTGAAGAAGAAGAGGAACAGTTTGAGGAATACTTTGAACCAAACATGGAAGAAAACATGGAAAATCATCATGAAGAAGAGATTCACAATCATGGCAGAGGAGGTGGAGCAAATCATGCTGGGGAGGATAGAAGAGTTTTGGGCTCTTACATTAATCCAAACCCAGGCAATTGTGGAAGTAGCATCCAAAAACCAACAATCCATGCCAACAACTTTAAACTTAAACCACAGCTCATCACCCTTGTTCAGAACAACTGTTCGTTTGGAGGAGGTGTTCAAGAAGATCCCAACCAACATTTGACCACCTTCCTGAGAATATGTGACACAATGAAATCTAATGGTGTTCATCCTGACGCCTATAGATTGATCTTATTTCCCTTCTCACTCAGAGACAAGGCAGCCAAGTGGCTGGAATCCTTCCCAAGGGAGAGCTTGACAACTTGGGAGGATGTGGTGAACAAATTCTTAGCAAGATTCTACCCTCCTCAACGAATCAATAGGCTGAGAGCTGAGGTTCAAACCTTCAGGCAACAGGATGGTGAGACTCTGTATGAAGCATGGGAGAGGTTCAAAGACTTAACAAGGAGGTGTCCACCTGACATGTTCAACGAATGGGTCCAGCTGCACATTTTCTATGAAGGGCTCTCTTATGAGTCAAAGAAGGCAGTAGACCATTCATCTGGAGGGTCCTTGAACAAGAAGAAGACCATTGAGGAAGCCATAGATGTTATTGAAACAGTAGCAGAAAATGACTATTTCTATGCTTCCGAAAGAGGGAACACAAGAGGAGTGATGGAGCTAAACAATGTAGACGCTCTGTTGGCCCAAAACAAGCTCATTACCCAGCAGCTGGCTGACCTCACCAAGAAGATGGAGATGAACCAAGTAGCAGCAATCTCCACTTCATCAACAACACAAGAAGGAGTAAACCAAGAAGCAGAAGGGAGTCAGGAGCAAGCCAACTACATTGGGAATTCACCAAGGAAAAACTATGATCCATACTCCAAGACTTACAACCCTGGATGGAGAAATCACCTGAACTTTGGGTGGGGAAGTGAGCAAGATCAAAACCAAGACCAGAGACGTTACAACTCCAACAACAATGCAGCTCACCAACAATTCACCCAGAGGACATCTCAACACCCCCATAACAACACTTCTCCACATACTTATCAAAACCAAAATAGCACATCTGCTCCGAACCACTCATCAATTGATGACAGGCTCTCTAAGATTGAAGCCTTACTTGAAGGAATATGCCAAGAGATTCAAGAAAATAAGGTGTTCAAAGAGGAGGTGCGAGCCAATATTAAGAACCAAGGAGAAACCATTAGGAAGATGGAATTCCAGGTGGGATATTTAGCTGAGAAGATTCCCAAACCTACTGATAGCTTCTCAAGTGACACTGAGAAAAACCCCAAGGGAGAAGCAAAGAAAGTAAGATGGGAAGATTGCAAAATGGTCACTACAAGTGATCAAGAGATTGAAGACAAGCAAGGCAAAATGTGCAAACAACTTGAAGACAACTCAACAAAGGAGGAGGATAGAGATCACAAAGAACCAGAAATCTCACAACAAGAGCTGCTGAAGCTCTATGCACCATTCCCTCAACTGCTCAATGGTGCTGTGGGAAAAAGAATATACTCAAGGTTCCTAGACTTGTTTGCATCTCTGCATGTGAACATACCATTCATCAAGGCAATTCAACAAATGCCTGTATTCATCAAATATATGAAGGAACTTCTTCCCAGGAAAAGCTCACTCAAGGGAGGGCAGACTATAGTGATGAACAAGGAATGTAGTGCCCTTATTCAACCTGAGTTGCCTACAAAAAGAAGAGACCCAGGAAGTTTTCATATCCCTTGTGCCATAGGTAAAAATATGTTCGACAGAGCACTATGCGATTTAGGGGCCAGCATCAACTTACTGCCCTTATCCCTGGTGAAGAGGCTGCAGATCAATGAGATAATGCCTACAGATGTCATTATCAGACTGGCTGACAAAACTCAAAAGCAAGCAATAGGAGTGGTGGAAAATGTGTTGCTAAAGGTTGGGAAGTACTTTCTCCCAACAGACTTTGTCATTCTGGACATGGAAGAAAGTCACACTCACCCAATCATATTGGAAAGAACATTTCTAGCTACGGCCAGAGCACTTATCGATGTAGAGAAAGGGGAGCTAATATTGAGAATCCATGATGAACGACTCAGCTTCAATGTTTTCAAACTCACACAAGAAACAGATCAAGAGGACAAGGAACTAAGCACAAATGATAATGAGACACTGAAGGAGGAAACAAGCACTGAAGCACAGCCAGTTCATTCTGAGACCCCCTTAACTGACAAACAAGGAAAACAGCAATTGCCACAGTTCAAGGAAAAGTTGGAGGAACCCAAACCTCTAGAGGCAGGTGAAGACAGCATCACAACTCCTTGGAGAAAAGAGGTCACCAAGGGGAAGGCAACCTCAAAAGAAACAAAAAAGAAGGTACCAAGGAGATGGAGGAACAAGAAGATCCCTACGGAAGACTTCTCTCCAGGGGATAGAGTTGTCTCAGCCTACTTCCCAGATATTCCCCCTAATCTCCCTACTGTGCCATCTCAATTACCCAAGGTCTTCACTATCAACAGAGTTCTTTCCCTGGAACATGTGGAGATCATTGATCCAACCAATGGATACAAGTCCACAGCAAGAGGGGAGGACTTTAAGCACTACCAACCACCGTGATGAAAGAAAAACGTCAAGCTAGTGATGCTAAAGAAGCACTTCATGGGAGGCAACCCATGTTTCATATGCTTTCAGATGATAATGAATAAGTCAATCTTTATGAGCTTCAATCCAAACTTAACAAACAATTGGTGAAAATCTTCTTATGCAGAATATAGTGAGGAACAAGTTTGGTGTTCAAAGCAAACCAAGTTGCATGCTAGTCTTGGGAGCTTTGAATACAAAACTTTCATCACAGTGCTTCAAACTAAGTTTGGTGTCACCCCATGGTGCCACCAAAATGCATATAAGGAACCACCAATAGTTAGTTAGTTAGTTGAAATTCATAAACAAAAAATCAAATCCTTTCTTTCAATTTATTCTAGCCATAGAGTTTTAATTTTCTTATATATTAATTCCCTTATTTCAAATCTTTATAGGAAAAGAAAAGAAGCATGAAAAGGGATTGATTGGACACTTAAATGGGGGAAATTGTGCCACTTAAAGAAGAGGGGCTACACACTTGTTCTAAAGAGGGAATACGTTGGAAAATGTTGCCATGCAACATTGAAAAAAAAGGGACCCCTAGAAGACCGAGCAATCCCCATCATAAAGTGATTATCCTTGTCTTCTAGCCATGCATAACCCCAACCGTCCATCAAGTGACCACTTCATCAATCTACACCCTCCATTCTCTCACAACTTCTCTATATAAACAACCCTTGTCCATACCACCCTTCATTGTCATCACACACCTTCACCACTCTTCATTTCGGTACAATACACCCCCTATCAAATTATAAACCTTCCTCCCCTCACTCTCCTCATTGCCATAAAACCCTAAACAACCAAAAGTCTCTACAACCTTACCACCTTCACATATTAAATCATCATTCATGGCATCTTCAAGTTCTAAGAGAAGGAAGGGGAAGGAACCCATGGAAGAACACCCATATGATGAGAAGAGATTTAGAAGCTTGCATCATGCATTGCAATACGGGTGGATGGTTGATAAGGAAATCATTTATGAGCTGGGATTTCAAGTTAAGAAGACTGAATGCCCCGAAATCACAGAGAAGGTAGAAAGTAGAAGATGGGAGCTCCTCACTGACCCGGTCACTAAGGTGAATGCAAATCTCGTAAGAGAATTTTATGCAAATGCAGTCAGGTATGATAAGAAAGATGAGTCATATACAAGCTTTGTGAGAGGGACAATGGTGGATTTTGGTCCCATGAGTGTAATGAGGGCATTGAAGCTACGGTCTATACCATTTGAAGAAAAAAGTTACCACTCAAGATTGGACAACAACCCCAATTATGACCAGCTTTTACTAGACCTGTGTGTACCAGGAGCTGACTGGGAAAGGGGTGCAAGAAATAAACCAATGTTCATTAAGAGAACAGATCTCACTCCTGAAGCTAAGGGGTGGTTCGAGCTAGTGAGGAGGTCTATTCTCCCAGCTGCAAACAACTCGGAGGCGAATCTCGAGAGAGCAACAATGTTGCATTGTATACTCAAGGGAGGAGAAATCAAAGTTCATGAGATCATAGCTCAAGGAATTAGAAAGATGGCAGAGAAAAGCGACTCAAGAGGAACATTAGGTTACCCCAGCACTATTTACCGAATATGCAAGAAAGCTAGGGTGGTTTTTGAAGATGAGGACCCCGTTTGGATAAAGGAAGGCATTCCAATAACGGTCCGAAGGATGAATGCTGCAGCACTCCCCCTGCCTCAACGGAAGCAAAGAAAGAGGACAGCCCCTCCAGTAGTTGAAGGACAAGTCTTAGAGGGACAAGCACCACAGACCTTGGACATGCACCAATTACAGGAAGCCATTGATGGCTTATCTAGACAATATTTGGAAAGCCAAGGAGCACAGAAAGAGCTTCAACTACAGATGATGGGGCAGCAAGATGAGTGGCAAAGGCAAATGATGGAACAGCAACTAAGCCAAGGACAACAATGGGGAGAAGCATTCAACAGGATGGAACAAAGGCAAAACGAGCAACAAAAATCCACCCAGAGGCTAATCAACATCCAAGCACATCAAGGGGCACACATACATGAGATGCATCGAAGACAAATAGAATAGGAAGAACTATTGGACGAGCAAAGGGCATTCGCAGAAGGAGTTTACATGAGTCAAATAGGACATCAGATAAATACTCAAGCCAGGCTCGGCTACTTAGTGGGACAGCTGCCAATATTGCATCCAGGAATAGCCAAGTATGATGAAATGAAGGATGAATTAGCACGAAAGGAAAGACAAAGGGTGGAAGAGAGTCATGAGTCAGTAAGGAAGGAACTCGAGGATTGGAAGCAAGCAAGATTGGCACGGATGCGAGGAAATGCAAGAGGAAACAAGGAGGACAAGCAAGGAAAAGAGCATGGACACCCACAACAGTAAAAGGTGGTGAAGTTCCTTCTTTGTTCCATCTTTCTCTGTGTTTTAAATAAGGAAGATCTTGTATGAAATAGAACTTGCTTCCATGTTATGTTTAAACCTTTTTCAAATCATATTATTTTTAGTTTTTGGTATTGAAGAGAGTCTATGTGCACTGGTCTTTATGTCACTGCATCATTCCCTTATTTACTTGTAAGCTTGTCCCTTTAAATCAAATAAAAAGAGAATGATTATAGTTGTAAAAGACCAGAGTGGAGTTGATATTGTGGAAGTGCATTCATGAATCTTTGGGGTAGTCATAAGTTAGCTAAGTTGGTTCAACCACAAGGCTAGGAGGACAACTATCTATCCTGAATACTTTGCTTTGGATACACTCATGAGACTAAGTTAATAACAAGATCCTAAGAAGAGAAAAGGGAAAGAACAATGGAAGTGAAAAAACAAAAGAAAAAGAGTAAGCAATAAGGCTAGGCATCAATGGTTTTAAGCTTGAGGCAAGTGTCTGTGGTGCTCCTGTGTGAGGCATCTACTTGGATGAATAAGCTCTTAGTGGTGCCTTATCACTTGGTAACTTGGGTTAACTAACTCAGGATTATCAGCTGAAAGTCCACTATCAAGAATAACCTTCACTACAGAACACTTAGTAACCCAAAGAGGTGCTGGACACCAAGGTCTCAAGAAAAGAAAATAAATAAAATAAATGCCTGTAGTGTGTATGTATGGGGGATAGGCTTGAGGGAGTAAGTCCTTAGGGGTGTCTCAACACCTAGCACCTTGAACCAACTGGTTCGGGAGTGTTGGCTGAAAGCTTATCTTAAAGAGTTGCCCCCTTACAGAGCACTTAGCCTAAATAACACAAATAACCCTTGAAATAACAATAAAAGGATCAATGAATAAAAGTCTCATGGGATATGAATAAAGTGGGTGTTTTAGGACAGAATAAAGGTCTGAAAGCCAGTAATGGAATGAACCTAAGTTGCTATGCATGAAACCACCATAAAATCAGTAATATGACTTCCACAAGGATGACTCATTCCTCTGGATATTCCATTCATCATTCTCTTGTTCCAGTACTTGCTTAGGGACAAGCAAGCTTTAAGTTTGGTGTTGTGATGCCAGGGCATCTTGGCCAGTTTTACTGACCTTTTCTTTAGTGTTTTTAGGTTAGTTTTATGCATTTCTTTAGGAAATAAGCTAGTTTTGGGTAAATATTCACTTATGCCTTAACTCAAGCATACATTGTGCATTTCACATGATTTCATGAGGATTTTGTATAAGTTTAGTGACAAATATTATGTTGCATTACTCATGACTTGGACTAGAGCTTTGATGCATTTTGTTGCTTGATTTCAGGACCAAAAAGAAGCAAGAAAAGGGGAGGTAACTTGCAAGATTAATGAGAAAAGTGATTGCCAATAACACTCTCAAAAAAAGCCATCAATGCCCACGTTAGAGAGTCACGTTAACCAAGTTAACGTGAACTCTAACGTGGAGAAGAGAAGTTGAGCCAACGTTAGTGACACTCAACATTGTCACTAACGTTGGCAATCACTCATAAGTGGCCACGTTAGAAGCCACGTTAACCTAGTTAACGTGACCTCTAACGTTAAGGGGGAGGGAGAGAAGCCAACGTTAGTGACACTCAACATTGTCACTAACGTTGGCCTATGGTGCTAAGTACCACGTTAACTCCCACGTTAACTTGGTTAATGTGGGAACTAACGTAGAGGATGAAGAGTTGTCGACAACGTTAGTGACACTCAACATTGTCACTAACGTTGAAGCAACCACACAACCCCCAAGAGTCACGTTAACTTCCACGTTAACTTGGTTAACGTGGAAGCTAACGATGAGAAATGAAGGATGAGCCAACGTTAGTGACACTCAACATTGTCACTAACGTTGGGATGGCTAAAAGATGGCCACGTTAGAAGCCACGTTAACCTAGTTAACGTGGACTCTAACGTGAGACCTAGGGGCACATTGGAATGTTAGTGACAATGTTGAATGTCACTAACGTTCTCAAAGGATGGCAAAGGCCACGTTAGAAGCCACGTTAACCTAGTTAATGTGAGCTTTAATGTGAAGCAAGAAGCGGCACACTGGAACGTTAGTGACAATGTTGAGTGTCACTAACGTTCTCGAAGGTTGACAAGGCAACGTTAAAAGCCACGTTAACCTAGTTAACGTGGGTTTTAACGTAAGGCAAAAGGGGTGCATTGGAACGTTAGTGACAATGTTAAGTGTCACTAACGTTCCCGAACTTGGACTTTCACTAAACGATTAACACTCCTTACGCCCTGAGCTTAAGTCTCTGCCCACTCCGCACTTTCTCTCTGCAAGTAATGTCAAGCCCAAATAAAGAAAGGAACTGCTTCAAACTCAAGATCCAAAGGCCCAAGACTTGAAGAGTGAACTAGAAGCTGAGAAGAGTAGTATATATAGGAGTAGCTTTGAATTGTAAAATAGTTCTAGAGGCTGAAGAACTACTCTCTGTATTTACTTTCTTTGCAATTTCTAGTTTTATGATGTATTCTCCATCTTTGTTTCCATTTTCAAGAGCTATGAACAACTAAACCCCTTTCATTGGGTTAGGTAGCTCTGTTGTAATTTGATGGATCAATACTAATTTTCATTGTTCTTCTTCTATCTTTCCTCTTGATTTTACTTGAAAGCTTTCGGTCTTCATCCAATTGAGTAGTTATTTTGGAAGAGAAGCTATTCAAACTTGGATCTCTTTTGAACCTTGGAAGAGGAATGAAGAGATCAAGCTAGAAATGCTTTCTCATGCTGGACCAAATTGGGTTTGGATGGGTATGTGACTGTAACCCTCTCAATACTTGGTTTGGGAAATGCATGTGGTATAATCAGTGACCAAACTTCATCTCTTCTCATGAGCAATTGACCAAGGAATTGGCTATTGATCAAGATTTGAGAGATTGAATTGCAAGACATTGCAATTCAATCACTTAAGATTGCCAAGGCGATCAATGAGTGCATTGATTGAGGAAGAGATGAAAATGAACTTGATCCGGAGAATTGCAACATCTCCTAAGCCCAATGAACTCCCCATCTCTGATCTTACCCATTCTCTTTAATTTCTGCCATTTACTTTTATGAGCAAATCCCCCATTCCCATTTACAATTCTGCAATTTATTTTCAGTCATTTACTTCCAGTTCTTTAATTTTAGCAATTTACTTTTCTGTTATTTACATTCCCGCCATTTTATTTTCTGCAACTCTTAACCCAAATTCTGGATTCGCTCAACTAGAACATTCTTCTAATTAAAGTTGCTTGATCAATCAATCCCTGTGGGATTCGACCTCACTCTATTGTGAGTTTTTACTTGACGACAACTTCGGTACACTTGCCGAAGGGAGATTTGTTGAGAGACAAGTTTTCCCCGCATCAAGGATTCCAGATCTTTCCAAGCATATATGGCACTACATGGTGGACACTGAATTTGAGGGAGAAAACCTACCCTGAAAGTGTAAAGATGAACATGGTATCAACCTGTAGTAAGGCCAGCTGACCTCTTCACCTTCCAAGAAGTGTAACTCGAGTTGTAGAGCTCCAAATGATGCGCTTCCAAAGGCGTTGGAAAGTAGACATCTAGGGATTTCCAACAATATATAATAGTATGAGGTGGACATTAAGTTTGAACTTCAGAACTTGGAAATATTCATCCCCTGATCGCTAACGTTATTGTGACTCACGTTTTCCATTAACTCTAGCGACTATGCCAGCGACCTTGTCCACTTCAAAGGAGCATAACTTGAGTTACAGAGGTCCAATTGAGATGATTCTAGTTGCGTTAGAAAGCTGACATTCAGAGCTTTCCAACGATATATAATACTCTATAGTGGGCATGAAACTGGAGCACAAACTAGAGGCATCTTTTAAGCCCCAAAGACACCAACTAGGTAGCAAGTATGACGTTAGCCACACTAACTTCAGCACTAACGCCACACTTGTAGCGTTAGTGTGGCTAACATTAACACTGACATTAGCACCTGGACCTCAACTTGATTCACTTACAAGGACCACCCAACAACAAGGAAGCAAGCCCACAAGTGTTAACCAATCAAGGCCACAAGAAGCATCTAGAATAGAAATTTTCATTTAATTGCAATTTGCTTTTAATTTCATTTCATTTTGTAATTTAGGAGAGCCTATATAAAGGCCTTAGTTTTTACATTCAAGACATTCTGGAATGGGGGATTGAAGAGGGGTCTTCGGACTCCCTCCCCTCACACACTTTTCCTTCTCTTTCTTTCCTTTGTACTTTTATTTATGAATTTTGAAGTTTCAATTTTAGTTTTAATCTTCATCTTTACTTTTATGCACTTTCTTTCTTTTCTATTTTGGTAGAGAAATGATCAACTAAATCTTTTCATTGGGTTAGAGAGCTCTATTGTGATTTAATGGATCAATTGTAGTTCTTATTCTTCTTCTTCTTTCTTTTCTCTTGATTTTACTAGAGAGCTTTCAATCTTCATCTAATTGGGTAATTGTCTCGGAAGAGAAATTGCTCATACTTGGATTTCCTCTGAACCTTGGAAGAGGAATGAGGAAATCATGCTAGAAATGCTCTCTCACATTGGATTAGGTTGGGGGTTGGATGGATATTGTGACATTTAATCATAACAATACTTTGATCTATGAATGTGTGTAGTATAATCAGTGACCAAACTTCATCTCTTCTCATGAGTAATTAAATCAAGGAATTGGGAAATTGTTCAAGCTTAGAAAGATTGGGTTGCCAAGGAATTAGGACCCAATCACTTAAGATTGCCAAGGAGATCAATGAATGCATTGATTGAGGAAGAGATGAGAATGAACTTGATCCAGAGGATTGCAATATCTCTTGATCCCGATGTTTATTTTATTTTTAGTTCTTACATTTACTTTTCTTGCCATTTTACTTTTCTACATTTTATTGCTTTCTTTACTTTTATGCCATTTACATTTCCTTGTTACTTATCACTCCTAATCTGATTCGTCTAACTAGGATAATTAGTCAACTATTGATTGCTTAATCCGTTAATCTCTGTGGGATTCAACCTCACTCTTTTGTGAGTTATTACTTGACGACAATTCGGTATACTTGCCGAGGGAAAATTTTTGAGAGACAAGTTTTCGTGCATCACCCACCAAGTGTTTGACAAAATGCTTGGTTGGGCTTTAGAGTAGACTTTGAGCATTCTTGGCTTGGAAGGAGTAATTAGGTGATCTTGAGTCATTAAGACCCAGCTCATGTTGGTGATCTAGATTTGTTATCTAGTATTGTTTCCATTAACTCTAATCTCTTGCTAAGCCAATTAGTGAGTTGATTAGGACCTTTGGATTGAGATTAGCTAGTCTTGTTAGACTTTCTTTAAGTGTGAAGATAATGTGATACCTTCTTCCATCTTCGGGGATGACGTAATGAGATAAATTCTTGTTTATTATTGTAATATGATCGATTTGTCTTGTTAGACATTCTCTCTATATGAAGATGACATGATACCTTCTTCCATTTGTTGGAGTTGACTAGATAGGATGAATTAATCATTGTATGACTAGGATACAAAGCCTACATTCTCAATCTTTGCCATGAATGTCTCTTTCTTCTTTACTTACTTCCTTTAATTGCTTGCTTGATTTAATTTTCTTGCCATTTAAATTCTTGCCCATTTAATTTCTCATCCCTTTACAAATCAAACCCCTTGGTCCTTGATGAGCGGGTATTTTATACGCTTTTTGGGGTTAATTTCATATAGATTTTAGTATATTTTAGTTAGTTTTTAGTTTATTCTCATTAGTTTCTAGGCAAAATTCATATTTCTGGACTTTACTATGAGTTTGTGTGTTTTTCTATAATTTCAGGTATTTTCTGGCTGAAATTGAGGGAGCTGAGCAAAAATCTGATCTAGGCTGAAAAAGGACTGCTGATGCTGTTGGATTCTGACCTCCCTGCACTCAAAATAGATTTTCTGGAGCTACAGAACTCCAAATGGCGCGCTTCTAATTGCGTTGGAAAGTAGACATCCAGGGCTTTCCAGAACTATATAATAGTCCATACTTTGCTCAAGGATAGATGACGTAAACTGGCGTTCAACGCCAGTTTCATGCTGCTGTCTGGCGTCCAGCGCCAGAAACAAGTTACAAAGTGGAGTTCAACGCCAGAAACAGGTTACAACCTGGCGTTGAATGCCCAAAACAGCCCAGGCACGTGAGAAGCTTTAGTCTCAGCCCCAGCACACACCAAGCGGGTCCCAGAATTGGATTTCTGCACTATCTATCATAGTTTACTCATTTTCTGTAAACCTAGGTTACTAGTTTAGTATTTAAAGAACTTTTAGAGACTTGTTTGGGATCTCATGACATTTTAGATCTAAACTTTGTACCTTTTTGACGGCATGAGTCTTTAAACTCCATTGTTGGGGGTGAGGAGCTCTGCTGTGTCTCAATGAATTAATGCAAGTATTCCTGTTTTCCATTCAAACATGCGTGTTCCTATCTAAGATATCCATTCGCGCCTAATTATGGAGAAAGTGATGATCCGTGACACTCATCACCTTCCTCAACCCATGAACGTGTGTCTAACAATCACCTCCATTCTACATCAGATTGAATGAATATCTCTTAGATTCCTTAATCAGAATCTCCGTGGTATAAGTTAGATTGATGACAGCATTCATGAGAATCCGGAAAAGTCTAAACCTTGTCTGTGGTATTCCGAGTAGGATTCTGGGATTGAATGGCTGTGACGAACTTCAAACTCACGAGTGCTGGGCGTGGTGACAGACGAAAAAGGATAGTAAATCCTATTCCGGTACAATTGAGAACCTGCAGATGATTAGCCGTGCGGTGACAGCGCACTTGGACCCTTTTCACTGGAAGAATGGATGGTAGCCATTAACAACGGTGATCCACCAACATACAGCTTGCCATAGGAGGAATGTGTATACGTGAACAAGAAGGCAGAGGAAAGCAGAGATTCAGAAGACAAAGCATCTCCAAAACTCCAACACATTCTCATTTACTGCATTACAAGTAACTTTTAATTCATGCTCTCTTGTTCATATGCAAGTCAATTGATAATCACCAATTAATATCCTGACTAAGAGTTGCAAGACAACCATAGCTTGCTTCAAGCCAACAATCTCCGTGGGATCGACCCTTACTCACGTAAGGTATTACTTGGACGACCCAGTGCACTTGCTGGTCATGTGTACGAAATTGTAAGAGAGTAACAATGTTGTGCACCAAGTTTTTGGCGCCGTTGCCGGGGATTGTTTGAGTTTGAACAACTGACGGTGAATCTTGTTGCTTAGATTAGGAAATTTTTGTCTTTTGGGTCAGAGTCTTTTATTTTCTTTTCAAAAATTTTTCAAAAGTAATTTTTCTATTAAATCTTGTGCCAAACTTTAAGTTTGGTGTCTTCTTGTTGATTTTTCTTTGTTTTTCGAAAATTTTATTTTGGTTTTCTAAAAATTTTAAGTTTGGTGTTCTTTCTTCATGTTCTTGTGTTCTTGTGAGTCTTCAAAGTGTTCTTGAGTTTTTCTTGTGTCTTGATCATAAAATTTTTAAGTTTGGTGTTCCTTGGTGTTTTCCCTCCAAAATTTTCGAAAACAAGGAGCATTAGATCTAAAAAAATTTTAAATCTTGTGCTATTTTATTGTTTTTCTCCCTCCTCCTTAAATTTAAAAATATCTTCTCTCCCTATTTTAAAACAAATTTTCGAAAATCTATTTTTAAAATTCAGAATTTTTAAAAAAAAAATTCATATCTTTTTCAAAACTTCTTAACCACTTTCTCTTTCCTCATTTTTTCGAAAATCTTCACCCAATTTTATTTATTTTATTTTAATTTATTTATTTCGAAAATAAAATAAATTAATTAAATAAATAAAAATATTTTTCTTCTATTTTACATCATCTCCCTTTCTTCATCATGGACCTAAGCAGAAATGAACAGTCCAGGAGGACTCTGGGATCATATGCTAACCCCTCTACTGCTTCATATGGGAGCAGTATCTGCATACCCTCCATTGGAGTCAGTAGCTTTGAGTTGAATCCTCAGCTCATTATCATGGTGCAGCAAAGTTGCCAGTATTCCGGTCTTCCACAGGAAGAACCTACAGAGTTTCTGGCACAATTTTTACAGATTGCTGACACAGTACATGATAAGGAAGTAGATCAGGATGTCTACAGATTATTACTGTTTCCATTTGCTGTAAAAGACCAAGCCAAGAGGTGGTTAAATAACCAACCTAAGGCTAGCATAAGGACATGGAAACAGCTGATAGAAAAATTCCTGAATCAATACTTTCCTCCAAAACGGATGACACGGCTAAGGCTGGACATCCAAGGCTTTAAACAAGGAGATAATGAATCTCTTTATGATGCCTTGGAGAGATACAGAGAGATGCTACGAAAATGCCCCTCTGAAATGTTTTCAGAGTGGGTTCAGTTAGACATCTTCTATTATGGGCTTACAAAAAGAGCTCAGATCTCTTTAGATTACTCAGCTGGTGGATCTATCCACATGAGAAAGACAATTGAAGAAGCTCAAGAGCTCATTGATACAGTTGCCAAAAATCAGCATCTGTACCTAAGTAGTGACTTTGCCATGAAAGAAGAGGCTAAAACAGTAACTGCTGAACTCAATCCTGCAGAGCAAGCTGCTGAATTCAATCAACAATTGGATTTTCTAACAAAGCAGTTAGCTGAATTCAAGGATAAACTACAAGAGACAAGGATGGCTAATATAAACATGGAAGAACAATTGAAGCAAACAAAGTAGCAGCTGTCAAGACAAATAACAGAAGAATGCCAAGCTGTTCAATTAAGAAGTGGGAAAACATTAAATACCCCACCTCAAGGTAGCAAGAAGCCAAGAAATGAGCAAACCATCCAAAATCCACCAGAGGACAGTAAGAGCCTAAGGAAAAATAATTCTGGCGCTAAAATGCCAGAAATTTGGTGGAAGGCTGGCGCTGAATGCCCAGACCATGCTCAGAACTGGCGTTCAACGCCAGAAACAAGCAAGGATCTGGTGTTGAACGCCCAAAAGGAGCACAGTTCTGGCGGTCAGACGCCAGGAAGAACTGGGAAGCTGGCGTCTAACGCCACTCCAGCCCCTAACTCTGGTATTCAATTGCCAGTGAGGGATCAGACACACACAAGTGCTGATGACAACCCATCTAAAAAGGCTTCCTCAACCACTTTTGTAGGAAATAAACTTACAGCAACTAAGGTTGAGGAATATAAAGCCAAGATACCTTATCCTCAAAAACTCCGACAAGAGGAGCAGGATAAGCAATTTGCTCGCTTTGCAGATTATCTCAGGACTCTTGAAATAAAGATTCCATTTGTAGAGGCACTAGAGCAAATACCTTCTTATGCCAAGTTCATGAAAGAGATCTTGAGTCATAAGAAGGATTGGAGAGAAACTGAAAGAGTTCTCCTCACTGAAGAATGCAGTGCAGTCATTCTGAAAAACTTTCCTAAAAAGCTTAAAGACCCTGGGAGTTTTCTGATACCATGCACATTAGAAGGTAATTGCACCAAGACAGCTTTATGTGATCTTGGGGCAAGCATCAACCTAATGCCTGCATCCACTATCAGAAAGCTTGGTTTAACTGAAGAAGTTAAACCAACCCGGATATGTCTCCAACTTGCTGATGGCTCCATTAAATACCCATCAGGCGTGATTGAAGACATGATTGTCAGAGTTGGGCCATTCGCCTTTCCCACTGACTTTGTAGTGCTGGAGATGGAGGAGCACAAGAGTCCTACTCTCATTCTAGGAAGACCATTCCTAGCAACTGGACGAACTCTCATTGATGTCCAACAGGGGGAAATAACCCTGAGAGTCAATGAGGATGAGTTTAAGTTGAATGCTGTCAAAGCCATGCAGCATCCAGACACATCAAAAGACTGCATGAAAGTTGATCTTATTGACTCTTTGGTAGAAGAGATCAACATGGCTGCGAGTCTCGAATCAGAGTTGGAAGACATCTTTAAAGATGTTCAGCCTGATTTGGAGGATTCAGAGGAAATGAAAGAGCCTCTGAAATTTCCTCTGGAAGAGGAAAAAACTCCTAAACCCGAGCTCAAACCATTACCACCATCCCTGAAATATGCATTTCTGGGAGAAGGTGACACTTTTCCAGTGATCATAAGCTCTGCCTTAAATCTACAGGAAGAGGAAGCACTTATTCAAGTGCTAAGGACACACAAGACAGCTCTTGGGTGGTCCATAGGTGACCTTAAGGGCATAAGCCCAGCTAGATGCATGCACAAAATCTTATTGGAGGATAATGCTAAACCAGTGGTTCAACCACAGAGGCGGCTAAATCCTGCCATGAAGGAAGTGGTGCAGAAAGAGGTCACCAAATTACTAGAGGCTGGGATTATTTATCCTATTTCTGACAGCCCCTGGGTGAGCCCTGTCCAAGTTTTCCCCAAAAAGGGAGGCATGACAGTGGTTCATAATGAAAAGAATGAACTGGTTCCTACATGAATAGTTACAGGGTGGCGCATGTGTATTGACTACAGAAGGCTCAATACAGCCACCAGAAAGGATCATTTTCCTTTACCATTCATAGACCAGATGCTAGAAAAACTGGCAGGTCATGATTATTACTACTTTTTAGATGGCTACTCAGGCTATAACCAGATTACAGTAGATCCCCAAGATCAAGAGAAAACAACATTCACATGTCCATCTGGAGTGTTTGCTTACAGAAGGATGCCATTTGGGCTGTGTAATGCGCTTGCAACCTTCCAGAGATGAATGCTCTCTATTTTCTCTTATATGGTGGAAAAATTTCTGGAAGTCTTCATGGATGACTTCTCAGTATATGGAGACTCATTCAGCTCTTGTCTTGATCACTTGAAACTAGTCCTGAAAACATGCCAAGAGACCAACCTAGTTTTAAACTGAGAAAAATGTCACTTTATAGTGACTGAAGGGATTGTCCTTGGGCATAAAATTTAAAACAAGGGAATAGAAGTGGATCAAGCAAAAATAGAGGTAATTGAAAAATTACCACCACCTGCCAATGTTAAGGCAATTAGAAGCTTTCGGGGGCATGCAGGATTCTATAGGAGGTTTATAAAGGATTTTTCAAAAATCGTAAAACCTCTGAGCAATCTGCTAGCTGCTGACACGCCATTTGTGTTTGACACAGAGTGTCTGCAGGCGTTTGAAACACTGAAAGCCAAGCTGGTCACAGCACCATTTGTGTTTGACACAGAGTGTCTGGCGTCCAGCGCTAGAAACAAGTTACAAAGTGGAGTTCAACGCCAGAAACAGGTTACAACCTGGCGTTGATCGCCCAAAACAGCCCAGGCACGTGAGAAGCTTTAGTCTCAGCCCCAGCACACACCAAGAGCAACCTAACTACAAGGCATTTAGTAACCCAAAGAGGTGCTGGGCATCAATGTTTTAAGAAGGAATGTGAGCCAAGTGTCTATAGTGAATAATGTGTCAAGTATAAAGAAAGAAATGAACTTGTTACACATGACACTAGACTAAAGCTTATTGAAAAAAATAATAGTCAAGGACAAAGGAATAATGAGAGGTCATAGCAGTGTGTTTCTTGATGCTTGAATGAGACTTTCTAGGCCTAAAAGTCAATAAGAAGTGAGTGTTTACTTATCCACATAAAACCCCATGAACTACCAATAATACTCTGCTAGCATGAACATCCTCTTCCATTTCATTCTTTCTTCTCAATAATTCTTTTCTTGCTTGGGGACAAGCAAGCTTTAAGTTTGGTGTTGTGATGACAAGTCATCTTAGCCTAATTTCACTAGTTTTTTTTACTTGTTTTCAATTGATTTTATACACTTTCTTGAGCCATAAGTAAGCCAATTGGGTGAAATTTCATATTTCCTTTGATTCAATCAACCATGGATGAATTAATGCAATTTCATGAGATTTTATGCTATAATTGTCATATATTATGAAAGAAACACAATCTCATGATTTGGAGCATAGCTTTGATTGTTTTGATTGATTGATGATAGGTGAAAAGAGTTTTGAAGAAGGTTGAAGGAAGAAGGAATGGCTAGGAGCAAGAGAGAACAAAAAGTTTCAGCCAAAGTTTGCCTCAAACTTTAGCTCAAACTTTTGGAAGAGTTGAAAACACCATAGAGGAAAAAAAGTTTGAGCCAAAGTTTGCCTCAAACTTTAGCTCAAACTTTTGGAAGAATTGAAAACACCCTGGAGGAGAAAAGCTTGCGCCAACGTTTGCCTCAAGCTTTTTGGCAAACGTTGGCGCCACACTTGCACACCCTGGAGGAAAAAGCTTGAGCCAACGTTTGCCTCAAACTTTTTGGCAAACGTTGGCATCACAAAAACAACACCCTGGAGGAGAAAAGCTTGGGCCAACATTTGCCTCAAGCTTTTTGGAAAACGTTGGGGCCACACATGTACACAAGGGGATCCACGTTTGAGCAAAAGTTTGACCTCAAACTTTAGCTCAAACGTGGATATCAGCAAAAGAAGGGCAGCTGGTATAAAAAGCTTGAGCAAAAGTTTGCCTCAAACTTTTACTCAAGCTTTTATGATTCTTGGCCCGGTTCACAATGGATTTCTCTCCAACTCCAAGAGCAATCAAAAGAGTCTTTTATCAACCCAATTCCATCAAGAGCAAAGGCCCATTTCAAGGCTTGAAGACCATTTGAAGAAAGTGTATAAATAGCTTAGGATTTAAGTTTTAAGAGAACTTTCCTTTTTAGTTTTGCTGAGTAGTTTTGGAGAGCTTTTCGGTTGAGAGTATTTAGAGATTCTGAGTCTTGGGGAAGGAGAATTGAATTCTCTTCCTCTTAGTTTTCTTGCTTTCAATTTCATTTACAATTTGTCTTGGATCTTGGGTTGGAGAATTGAAGGAATTCTATTTCAATCTCATCCTGAGATCTCTCTATTTTATTTACTGCATAATTGAATTTCAATTTCTGTTCATTGTCTCTTCTTCTACTCATTCTGCTATTTACTTTTCTCTATTTCTTGCAATTGAATTCTACATTTGGATCTAGGAAGGCATTGAGATCTAGACTCGGTTATCTAGTCTCTTGGGTCCTGAGATCTGGAGTTTGCATTTTTAAATTCTCTGTTTAAAGCTTTTCAGGTTCATTTACATTTCCGTTTTAGATCCGGTTCAATTCAAGTCACCTTCTACTTGTCTGATTAATGTAATTTACTTTTCCTTGTTTAAATTCTGCAAATCCACTTCCCAATTCCCTTTACAATTCAAGCCATTTACATTTCTTGCACTTTAAGATTCTGCAATTTACATTTCTTGCGTTCTAAGTTTCAGCCATTTAATTTCTTGCTCTTTAAGATTCAGCACATTTACCTTCTCTGCTCTTTAATTTACTGCAATTGTCCCTCTCCCTTTTAATTTCATGCAATTTAGCTTCTTTCGAATACAAACCACTCAAATCAACTCTTGATTCGCTTGACTAAATCAACCACTAAACTAAAATTGCTCAATCCTTCAATCCCTGTGGGATCGACCTCACTCCCGTGAGTTTTATTACTTGATGCGACCCGGTGCACTTGCCGGTTAGTTTTGTGTGTTTGGGATTCGTTTTTCGTTTTCCGAAAATACACATCAAGTTTTTGGCGTCGTTGCCGGGGATTGAAATAGATTGACAATGATTAAGTGAAGTGGAGATCTAGATCTAGCATTTTTATTTTTCTCTAACTTTGGATTAACCCACTAACTGTTTGAAATTTTGCTTAAGCCAACTAAGCTTCATTATAGCAATAGATTGAAGTGTTACTGGTGGTGTTTCTTTTGTTTTGTTTGTATGTCAGGTACAGGGAGAGCCACTCCTGTTTTATCTGAAACTAACCAGAGAACTCTTAGAAGGTTAAGAAGAGCTGAAAGAGGGAAAAATATTGTTGGAGAGGAAGAATCTGAGGAAGAATATCACGAGATGGAAGGAGATCCATCTAATCCAGGAGGAGGGGTTAACAATAACCCACAACAGAGGAGAGTACTGGCCTCCTATACCTTTGCAAATGCTAGACATTGTGGAAGCAGCATTCTCACCCCTAATGTCAATGCAAATAACTTTGAACTAAAGCCACAACTCATCACATTGGTCCAAAACAACTGCTCGTTTGGGGGAGGACCATTGGAGGACCCAAATCAACATTTATCAACTTTCTTGAGAATTTGTGACACAGTTAAAAGCAATGGAGTGCACCCTGACATATACAAGCTGTTGTTATTCCCATTCTCTCTCAGGGACAAAGCCACTCAATGGCTAGAAACATTTCTGAAAGAAAGCATTAACACATGGGATGATTTGGTGAGCAAGTTTCTTGCCAAGTTTTATCCCCCTCAAAGAATCATCAGGTTGAAGACTGAGGTGCAGACATTCACGCAATTGGATGCTGAAAATCTGTATGAAGCATGGGAGAGATATAAGGCTCTGCTGAGGAAATGTCCACCAGAAATGTTCACTGAGTGGGACAAGCTACAGAACTTTTATGAAGGGCTCACTCTAAAGGCTCAAGAAGCACTTGATCACTCAGCTGGAGGATCATTGCAACTGATGAAAACTGCAGAAGAAGCTCAAAATCTTATTGACATGGTGGCTAATAATCAGTATTTCTTTGCGTATCAAAGGCAACGCCAACCATCACAAAGGAGAGGAGTAATGGAGCTAGAAGGAGTGGACTCAATCTTAGCTCAAAACAAAATGATGCAGCAACAAATTCAACAACAGTTTGAACAAATGGCCAAAAGGATTGATAGCCTTCAAGTAGCAGCTGTGAACACAAGCCAACCATCAACTGTATGGGTGCAGAATGAAGAAAGCCAAGAAGAGCAACAACAGGAGCAAGTGCAGTACATGCATAACCAAAACTCTGGACAGAATGAAGTGTATGGTGACACATACAATCCATCCTGGAAGAACCACCCAAACCTCAGATGGGGAGATAATCACAACCAAAACCAACAACCATGGCAGAGGAACTCAAACCAAAACAATTCAAGAAACAACCAAAACCACAACCAGCAGCAAACTAACCAAAACCCTTACAGAAAACCTCAAAACAACTACCCCAACCCCAACCATTACCAATCCAATAACCAACCCACCAACTAAAATGCCTACCATCCACCATCCACATCTTACAACCCACCATAAGCATCACCTGAATCTCAAAGACTCACTAACTTGGAAACTTTGATAGACAAAATGTGGAAACACCAGGAAATGACAACCAAGAACCATGAAGCCTCCATAAAGAGCCTAGAGAGGCAGATTGGGCAAATCTCCAAGCAAATTTCTGTTGAGAGACCTTCAAGCTCACTGCCGAGTGACACAATCCCAAATCCTAAGGAAGAATGCAAGGCGATACAATTAAGGAGTGGGAGAACATTGATGAGCATCAATGACACTACAAAGAAGCAAGCAGAGAGCAGCAAAAGACCAATAGAAGATGAAAAGCAAACAAAGGCAGATGAAGCCAATGATCAAGTTGTGATGCCAAACAAGAGCACTGAGAAACTCAAAGAGAAGAACAACTAACCACACAGTTCAAAAGAAGTGATTCAGGGACAGCAGCAAGTAGGAAAGAGCATCACACCTCCACTGCCATATCCCCAGAGGTTCAGCAAAGAGACTAAGGACCAACATTTTCATAAGTTCCTTGAGACTTTCAAAAAGCTGGAGATCAATATTCCCTTGGCTGAAGCACTTGAGCAAATGCCTCTGTATGCCAAGTTTTTGAAGGAGCTTATCAACAAGAAAAGAAGTTTGGACGAGAAAGAGACCATACTGCTTACTGAGGAATGTAGGGCTTTGATTCAAAAAGGGCTTCCTCCTAAGCTTGAAGACCCTCGGAGCTTCTTGCTGCCTTGCACTGTTGGGGAATTAACCATCACTAAGGCAATGTGCGATCTAGGAGCAAGTATTAACTTAATTCCCTCCTCTTTGGTGAAAAAGCTGCGTATAGAGGAAGTTAAACCGGTACAGATGTCTCTAGAGCTAGTAGATAAGTCAATGGTATACCCCAGGGGTGTAATTGAAAACCTTCTAGTCAAGGTGGACAAATTCATATACCCTGCAGATTTTGTGGTTCTAGATTCAGATGAGGATGAAAGTGACTCCATCATACTTGGGAGACCGTTCTTGGCCACTGCCAGGGCTATCATAGACGTAGAGCAAGGAGAATTAACTCTCAGAATGCATGATAAGAGTGTCACTCTGAAAGTATTACCAGAAGCGCAGTTCAGTGATGAGAAGAAAGACTATATGGAACTCGACAAGGAAGAATCACAGTTAAAGGAAGAAAGCAACAAGGTGATTCACAGCAACATCCCAAGGCAAAAGATTGTGCAGAATGATGAAGATGTTCAAGAGGATATTAGAGTATTAGCCACTGAGAAGAGAGATCTCCAAAGTAAGCCTACGGCCTGAGAAGAAAGATCAACAAAAGAAAGGAAGAAACACAGAAACAAAACAAAAAGAGGTTGGAAGAACAGAAAGATTCCAACAGAAGGGCTTTCCAAGGGTGATAAAGTGCAATTGATCTATCAACAACTGGGAGCAAGCCAACAGACGGATGACTATTACATTGTCAGCAATATACTCTCATTAGAGCACGCCGAAATTGAACACCAGAGAACAAAGTGGAGGATCACAGTCAGGGGAGACAAGTTGAGGCATTACAATTATCAACCACCATAAAAGAAAGCCCCAGTGTCAAGCTAGTGACAATAAAAGAGCGCTCCATGGGAGGCAACCCATGATTTAAGATTCATGTCATTTTAAATTCAATAAGCTATGATCACCTGAGCATGATTTTTTTTCTTTTCATGAACATACTTAATGAATGCATGCACTGTTTTGAAACATATGATAAGACTTCTAAGTTTGGTGTGCCTTCAAGTACACCAAACCAGTGTTACAAACATTTTCATACTATATGCTTAGTATCCTGATGAAGCATATGACTAAACACTAAGTTTGGTGTCTGCATAGGTGGATATTTTCAGAAGATTAAAATTTTTTTTTTCTTCTTCATGAAAATCAAAAATCATGCACCAATGATCATACATTGTTACTTTCTGAGACTTTAAAATTGAAAAGAAATTATATTCTGTGATGAAGGCATCAATTGTGATTAACTGCTGGCATATCACATTTACCCCTTAACAAGAGACAAGTTTGGTGTTCATCAAACCGTGATGCACTGATTAAGGGACACAATTGATCCTTCATGAAAAAAAAAAAGAGAGAAAAAGAAAAATTATGATGAAAACATTTCTTATAAACACTTAACCAAGAGTGACGTTGGGATTTCAAGAAAACTAGTTGGAGGAAGAAACATTTTTAAACTATATGACCAAACATTAAGTTTGGTGTCCTCCAAGAAAAGTCACGGTTAAAATGGATATAAGGAATGAGAGTTCATATAGTGTGAATAAAGGAAGCATTCTTGCCACGGTTTGATAATGTTGATCTTTGATGTCTTGTTGTGATGACTAGGTGGTCAAAGAACACTCAATGAAAGAGACAAGACAAAGGGAGAGCATAGCATGAGGACAAAATCCCATCACATGTCTCAAAAAGTGAATCTGCCACTCCTTGGAATGATCACGTTAAAGACCATTGAAGAAGCAAGTTTTGTCTTCATTCACCCTCACATGCACACCTTTGATTCACATAGTATCCAATTGCATCCCAGCCTTCCATTGTTCATTTAAATAACACACCACCTTCAAGCCATGCACATAACCGAAGAGTTGCACACCCCATACACTCCAACCATTCAAACTCCATTCCCATCATCATTTTTCATCATATAAGCTCAGCCTCAATTACTTTTCTTATCAAAATCTCCAACTTTCTTCACACTCCCTTTAACCCCAAGGAGATCAACCAACCAAGTGATCATGGCCTCTTCCTCAAGAACCAAACGAAGAAAAGGAAAAGATCCCATAGTGGAGGATAGTACACCTGAATATGACCGATGGAGATTTAGATCTTGGTACCATCAATTACAACTTCAATGGATGAATGAGAAGAAGATATATCCAGAGGTTCCACTCTTGCTACCAGATGAAGGGTGCCAAGAAATGAAGGACAAGATTAGAAAGAGGAAATGGGAAGAACTCGTCTCACCTATCACTCGGGTCAATGCAAATATCATCAGAGAGTTCTATGCCAATATCCCAAGACTTAACACAGGTGAAGCCCCAACGTACAAGAGCTATGTACGGGGGATGGAAGTAGACTTTAGTTCAGATGCCATCAAGAAAGTCTTGGGACTAAAATCAGTCTGCTTTGGTGAACCGGGATACCACAAAAGGGTAAATGGAGATCCGGATTATGATAGAATTTCGAGAGATATTTGCATGGTGAACTCAGAATGGGAAGGAGATGCCAAAAACAAATACAAGTATCTGAGGAGAGGAAACCTTACCCCAGAAGCAAAGGGATGGTATGAGCTATTGAAAAGATCAATTCTGGGCACAGTAAACACCTCAGAAGTCAACAGGAAAAGAGCTGTTATGTTGCATTGCATCATGGTGGGAGGAGAGGTGAAGGTGCATGAAATCCTTGCAAAGGATATTCAAAAACTGGCAGAGAAGAACTCGGCTGGGTCTTGGTTATACTACCCAAGCACCATTTTGAGGTTGTGCGCAAGAGCTAAAGTGCCAATGGAGGAAGATAACCCAACATGGTTGAACCCGGGCATGCCTATAACCATTGAAAAAATGATGATGGTTACTGAAGCACAGCAGAGCCGAAGACCACACGGAAGAAGGCAAAGAGAAGAACCAATGGAGGAAGAAGAGTTACAAGAGGGGGAAGAGCCACAAGAGGAAGAGGAACAGCAACACATTCCACCACATAACACTCTGGATATGACTCAGATGCAGGAAGCAATTGGAAGATTATTACAACAGTACATGAGAATTCAAAAAAGGCAAGAGGAATACCATTCACTCTACATGAAAAACCAACAAGAGCAAGAGGAACGGCAGCTAAGAATGATGAACAGACAAAGTGAGTTTGAGTCAAAATTCTTCGTGATGCAAGAGGAGCATGCCTTTCAATCTCACGAATCATTTGGAAAGTTGGCACAAATGCAAGCCGAAAATTTGAGGGCTCTCAAAGAGTTCACAACCCTCCAAGATGCAAGATATGAAGTCCAAGTCGACTACAACATAAATAGTCAAATCAAACTGAACTATATTGGAGAGAATCTGCACAACATGGATCCAGCATTTCCAACTTTCGATGAATTCTTCAAAGGGAGAAGTGAGATAGAAGTAAGCAATGCTATGAAACTTGAAGATAGAGTAGAGGAGGCGATGAATAGAGCTGGGTTTTGGTGGGGTCAACAAACAACAGACATGGACACAGAGAACACCAACAACCAAGTGTATGAAAGAAGAAAGAAAAAGCATGACAAATGAAAGGTGGACTTGCTCCTTGTTCATCACTACAAAAAAAAAAGCATACATCTTATCTATTTAAAATAGTCTTTGCATTATGTTTGTTTCCCTTAAAATAAGTAAGCTAGTCTAGCTGTGTGCTTGTGTGTTTACTTTCACTTAACAAAAAGCATGCTTTGTCCCCTGCATCTTTAATTCAATAAAAAAAATGTTTGAATGTGAAGTGAGATAGTTCTCTATTAGATAGAAGTACAATAAAAGTAAGTGGTGGTATGTATGTGTGATTGTATGATAGCTCACTTTTAGTGAATAAGAGAACTAGGATGTCTCCTTCTAAGTAGAAATTGGCCTACTGTCTATGAATCTCAATCAAATAAAAGTCCTTGGTTAAAAAGAAAAACAAAAAGAGAGAAGAAAAAGCCAAAAAGTGGCAACAGAAGAAAATAAAAAGAAACAAAGCTAGACACCAATAGCTTGAACCTTAGAATATATGCCTGTGGTGTCTTGGTACTAGGATCTGCTTGGATTATTAAGTTCATTGGAGTGCATCAACACTTGGTAACTTGGGTTAACTAACCCGGGATCATCAGCTGAAAGTCCACTATCAAGAGCAACCTAACTACAAGGCATTTAGTAACCCAAAGAGGTGTTGGGCATCAATGTTTTAAGAAGGAATGTGAGCCAAGTGTCTATAGTGAATAATGTGTCAAGTATAAAGAAAGAAATGAACTTGTTACACATGACACTGAACTAAAGCTTATAGAAAAAAATAATAGTCAAGGACAAAGGAATAATGAGAGGTCATAGCAGTGTGTTGCTTGATGCTTGAAGGAGACTTTCTAGGCCTAAAAGTCAATAAGAAGTGAGTGTTTACTTATCCACATAAAACCCCATGAAATACCAATAATACTCTGCTAGCATGAACATCCTCTTCCATTTCATTCTTTCTTCTCAATAATTCTTTACTTGCTTGGGGACAAGCAAGCTTTAAGTTTGGTGTTGTGATGACAAGTCATCTTAGCCTAATTTCACTAGTTTTTTTTTACTTGTTTTCAATTGATTTTATATACTTTCTTGAGCCATAAGTAAGCCAATTGGGTGAAATTTCATATTTCCTTTGATTCAATTAACCATGGATGAATTAATGCAATTTCATGAGATTTTATGCTATAATTGTCATATATTATGAAAGAAACACAATCTCATGATTTGGAGCATAGCTTTGACTGTTTTGATTGATTGATGATAGGTGAAAAGAGTTTTGAAGAAGGTTGAAGGAAGAAGGAATGGCTAGGAGCAAGAGAGAACAAAAAGTTTGAGCCAAAGTTTGCCTCAAACTTTAGCTCAAACTTTTGGAAGAGTTGAAAACACCCTAGAGGAAAAAAAGTTTGAGCCAAAGTTTGCCTCAAACTTTAGCTCAAACTTTTGGAAGAATTGAAAACACCCTGGAGGAGAAAAGCTTGCGCCAACGTTTGCCTCAAGCTTTTTGGCAAACGCTGGCGCCATACTTGCACACCCTGGAGGAAAAAGCTTGAGCCAACGTTTGCCTCAAACTTTTTGGCAAACGTTGGCATCACAAAAACAACACCCTGGAGGAGAAAAGCTTGCGCCAACGTTTGCCTCAAGCTTTTTGGCAAACGTCGGCGCCACACATGTACACAAGGGGATCCACGTTTGAGCAAAAGTTTGACCTCAAACTTTAGCTCAAACGTGGATATCAGCAAAAGAAGGGCAGCTGGTATAAAAAGCTTGAGCAAAAGTTTGCCTCAAACTTTTACTCAAGCTTTTATGATTCTTGGCCCGGTTCACAATGGGTTTCTCTCCAACTCCAAAAGCAATCAACAGAGTCTTTTATCAATCCAATTCCATCAAGAGCAAAGGCCCATTTCAAGGCTTGAAGACCATTTGAAGAAAGTGTATAAATAGCTTAGGATTTAAGTTTTAAGAGAGCTTTCCTTTTTAGTTTTGCTGAGTAGTTTTGGAGAGCTTTTCGGTTGAGAGTATTTGGAGATTCTGAGTCTTGGGGAAGGAGAATTGAATTCTCTTCCTCTTAGTTTTCTTGCTTTCAATTTCATTTACAATTTGTCTTGGATCTTGGGTTGGAGAATTGAAGGAATTCTGTTTCAATCTCATCCTGAGATCTCTCTGTTTTATTTACTGCATAATTGAATTTCAATTTCTGTTCATTGTCTCTTCTTCTACTCATTCTGCTATTTACTTTTCTCTATTTCTTGCAATTGAATTCTACATTTGGATCTAGGAAGGCATTGAGATCTAGACTCGGTTATCTAGTCTCTTGGGTCCTGAGATCTGGAGTTTGCATTTTTAAATTCTCTGTTTAAAGCTTTTCAGGTTCATTTACATTTCCGTTTTAGATCCGGTTCAATTCAAGTCACCTTCTACTTGTCTGATTAATGCAATTTACTTTTCCTTGTTTAAATTCTGCAAATCCACTTCCCAATTCTCTTTACAATTCAAGCCATTTACATTTCTTGCACTTTAAGATTCTGCAATTTACATTTCTTGCGTTCTAAGTTTCTGCCATTTAATTTCTTGCTCTTTAAGATTCAGCACATTTACCTTCTCTGCTCTTTAATTTACTGCAATTGTCCCTCTCCCTTTTAATTTCATGCAATTTAGCTTCTGTCGAATACAAACCACTCAAATCAACTCTTGATTCGCTTGACTAAATCAACCACTAAACTAAAATTGCTCAATCCTTCAATCCCTGTGGGATCGATCTCACTCCCGTGAGTTTTATTACTTGATGCGACCCGGTGCACATGCCGGTTAGTTTTGTGTGTTTGGGATTCGTTTTTCGTTTTCCGAAAATACACATCACAACCCATGAACGTGTGTCTGACAATCACCTCCGTTCTACATCAGATTGAATGAATATCTCTTAGATTCCTTAATCAGAATCTCCGTGGTATAAGTTAGATTGATGGCAGCATTCATGAGAATCCGAAAAGTCTAAACCTTGTCTGTGGTATTCCGAGTAGGATTCTGGGATTGAATGGCTGTGACGAACTTCAAACTCACGAGTGCTGGGCGTGGTGACAGACGTAAAAGGATAGTAAATCCTATTCCGGTACAATTGAGAACCTGCAGATGATTAGCCGTGCGGTGACAGCGCACTTGGACCCTTTTCACTGGAAGGATGGATGGTAGCCATTGACAACGATGATCCACCAACATACAGCTTGCCATACGAGGAATGTGCGTGCGTGAACAAGAAGGCAGAGGAAAGCAAAGATTCAGAAGACAAAGCATCTCCAAAACTCCAACACATTCTCATTTACTGCATAACAAGTAACTTTTAATTCATGCTCTCTTGTTCATATGCAAGTCAATTGATAATCACCAATTAATATCCTGACTTAGAGTTGCAAGACAACCATAGCTTGCTTCAAGCCAACAATCTCCGTGGGATCGACCCTTACTCACGTAAGGTATTACTTGGACGACCCAGTGCACTTGCTGGTCATGTGTGCAAAATTGTAAGAGAGTAACAATTTTGTGCACCAGTCCTTCATAGCCAATAATTGAACACTTCATTGCAATTCCTTGTGAGACGACCCGGAGTTTAAATACTTCGGTTAATTCTTATTGGGATTTGTACTTGTGACAACCAAAATTTTTTATGTGAGAATTGTTTGTTAGTTTGGAGCTATGCTTACAACGAAGTAATTCTTTTCTATGAGAAAAAAATCTAGACCATCGAGCGAATCTCACTCATCAAAATGGTGGCTGAGAAATAAGTAATGAATTGAATGTTTTTTATGGAACCGTAGACGGTGAAAATATCCATGTTTTATGGGAGGTTTTGCCAAAATTTTTATAAAAATTTTGGATAAAAGTTAATGGAAAAAATTGTAATTGGTGTTATATCTTGTTTCTAATTTTTTTGTTTCGGGTTTTCTCATTTACAGGAGTGCTAAAATGGTGACAACTTGATACCTAAAGGACTCAAGAATATTTTGATTCATAGAGTTACTAATCTATGTTACACTTTTAACTTTTGGTTGAACTAGTGTAAGAAATATAACTTGTAGAACTAATCAATGTAGAAATTAATGTTATTTTGTTTTAAAACAATTTTAGTTAAATGAAGCATGTTTGAATTATCTATGTTTTTACATATTTTATAAATACAATTTGCTCAGTAAAGTAGTTAATATATCAGTTAATTAAAAAAATAATTTGGTAAATTATGCATGCAATTTGTATTAAAAAAGAAAAAATTATTACAAAATAAATATTATACTTTTGTAACTAAAGAAAAAAAATGTTACAAAATCAAGTTATATTTTGTAACAAAATTTTATGATAGGAAAAAATATTTTGTTACCAAAAATATTTTGAAGATAAAAATTTGTTATCACTTTTATAACGAATTTCGGTTTTGGTATAAAAAAATTTGTTACAAAATATTACCAAAAATATTTTTTGTAACAATTTTTTTGTTACAAATATTGCTTTTTCTTGTAGTGTAATTCTTAAAGATTGTTAATTTAAATTTAAAAAGTACAAAGATAAAACTAGATAAGCTAAAGAGTGCTAAAATCTACTTTGGGCCCACCTTGGTCATGTGCTTCGTTCAAGGCTTGGCGTCCAACTTGGGGAATGAGCGTTGAACGCCCATTAGGAGGTGAATTCGCTGCCTTCTGCTCCCTGGCTGGCGTTGAACGCCAGTCTTGGGTGTTCAACGCTGGAGGCTTGTCATTCTTGGGCGTTGAACTCCAGATGTGGATGCTCAACGCCAGTTTTGGCAATGATTCTGGAAGTGAAGTATAGACTATCATATATTGCTTGAAAGTTTTGAAAGTTAGCTTTCCAACACCATTAAGACCGCGCCAATTGGACCTCTATAGTATAAGATATGCTCTTTGGAATGCACAGAGGTCAGGATTAACAGCATCTTCTATCCTTTCTTCATCTCTAAAAAATATCTTGCCAAATCTGCCCAAAAATACCTAAAATCATAGGAAAAACACAAAAACTCAAAGTAACATCCAAAAAGTGAATTTCGCACTAAAACATACTAAAACTTAATAAAATATAACTAAAAATACTATGAAAATGCTATGAAAGAGGGTATAAGATATTCACTTATCACAACACCAAACTTAAACTGTTGCTTGTCCTCATGCAACCAAAAACAAGATAGGACTAAATGGAAGAGAAAAATACATAAGGTTTTTAGAGTTTTCAATGAAGCTCAGTTCCCATTATTGAAAGGGGCTATTAGCTCTTTATTTCTGAATAGCTTTAGCATCTCACTTTCCTTTGAAGCTCAGAACTATTAGCATCCTTTGGAACTAGAATCCGGATGGTATTATTGATTCTCTTCTTTTAGTTTTTCTTGATTCTCGAACACAGCTTCTTTTTTGTGCTTTGCACCTTTGAGCCTAGCCGTGACTCTAAGCGTTCTGTTTTCAAGTATTACCACCAGATATATAAACACCATAAGCACTTAACTGGGGGAACCCTATGGATTTGAATTTAGCTTTGCTTAATTTCCCAGACAGTGGTGCTCAGAGTTCTTAAGCATACTCTTTATTGCATTGGATCACGACTTTAAATGCTCAATCACAAGATTTTCTTGACACCTTTATACCACAAGCATAGAGTTAGGGATAGCAACTCATTTGAGCTTTTTAGGCCAATTTTGACCCTCCTAACCATTGATGCTCAAAGCAATGGACCCTTGTTCTTTTGATTCTTCTTTTTCTTTTTGCTATTTCTTTTACTTCAAGAATCAATCTTTTTTATTTTTCAAGGAACCAATAATACTTCTCTAAATTCACTGTTCTTAACATGCCAATATACTCAACTCCAATATCAAATATGCACAGTTGATTCATACATTCAGAAAGTAAAGGCAAGGCCACCACATTAAAGTAATTAGAATAAATCATGATATAACTCGAAACCTTGTGCATCTTTACTTTTTCCTTTTTCAATAAATTTTTCTTTTAAGCTTGTTGAGGGATACATGAGACATCTTATAACAAAACAAAGAAAAGAAAATAATACTAGAAGGGAACGAAATACTGAATGTGATCATACACTAGAATAGAAAACAAATAAAAATAAAGTACAATGAAAACAGATAAGATAAATAAAGGGAGAATGAAAATAGACCACCTCAGTGATGGCGGCTATTGCTCCCCCCGGTGAATCCTCTGGAGCATTTAAGCTCCTCAATGTCGTGCCCCCTGTCTCAGCTGCTCCTCCCTCATGCTCCTTTGATCTTCCATCATCTGACGGAGGATGGCCAATTGATCTTGATGCTCTATCCTCAGCTGATCTACGGATGAAGTCAACTCCCCTAGAAATGTAGTCAATTGATACCAATAGTCACGTGGAGGGAAGTACATTCCCTGAGGCATCTCCGGGATCTCCAGTGGAGGTGGCTGAATAGGCTCGTGCTATGGTCCATGTGCAGGCTACATGGCATGCTCCATCCTCCTTTTTGTGATGCGTTTGTCCATCTCAATTAGGGTGTCTCTTCATATGCAAACTCCAACTGAATTGTATAGGCAATAAATGAGGTGAGGGAACGCTAGCCTTGCTTGGGTGGAGGCCTTTTCAGAAACCTGGTAGATCTCTTGAAGAATCACCTCGCATACCTCCACCTCATTTTCGAGCATGATGCAATGAATCATTATTCCTCTGTCAAAGGTAACCTCAGATCTGTTACTTGTGGGGATGATGGAGCGTGGGATAAGCTCCAGCCATCCTCTAGCCACGGGCTTGAGATTAAGCCTACCCAGTTAGTAGGGCTTGCCATGTACGTCCCCCCTCCATTAAGCACCATCCACACAGATGTCCGCAAGCACTTGCTCCAGCCTTTGGTCAAAGTTGACCCTTTGAGTGTAAGAGTGTGGGTCACTGATAAACCCCAATTTTGTGGTTTATATTGTGTAGAATTTGGGGGCTTTTGTCAATATTTCTCACACTTATTCACAAGAAATGCATGGTATTGTGTTCTCTTTCTAATATTGCTTCATGATGAAAAACATGCTTATTTTGCCTTAAAATTACCATATTTTAACCCTCTTCTATTGCCATTCGATGCCGTGATATATTTATTGAGTGATTTCAGGAATTATAGGGTAGGAACGGCCGAGAAGAGAGAAAGAAAGCATGCACAAAAGGGAGGAACATGAAGATTTGAATTTTAGGAAAAGCAGCATTGGCGCGCACACGCACTCCACGCGCACGCGTGGATGAGGATGGCTGGAAGCGGCGCGCAAGGATGAACACATCCGCGTGGATCAGAAGATTCCTATCGACGCGCACGCATACTTGGCGCGCACGCGTGCATCACAAAAGCAATCCGCGCGCACGCACGCATGGCGCGCACGCGTGGGAAGCTGCACGTGACCTCATTAAAGGAAATCGTGCCTGGCAATTTCTGAGGCTCATCAGGCCTAAATTCAAGCTATTTCTGTATAGAAAAGACCAAAGGATGCTAGGGAGAAAGGGGGGATCAATCATTTTACACTAAGACACATTTTTAGCTAGTTTTTAGTTCTTTGTTTTTCTTGAGAGAGAAACCCTTGTTCCTCTCTAGATCTAGTTTTAATTTGATCTTCCTTTGTTGAATTGTGAATTAGATCTTGTTAATTACTAGTTTTAATTGTTAAATTTCAATTCCTTAGTATAATTTTGCTTAGATCTTGTGTTAGTTTTATGAATTCTTTTCAATTGTCCTTTTATACCCATTTCATGAATGTTGTGAATCTTGACTTGTTGATGTTGCATTGATGATTTCTATGATTAATTATGTTGTTTGGATGATTGTAAGTTGATAATTGTTAGTGGGTACTTGTTAATTTCAATTTAATTGTAATTTGAACATGTCTTTTATTAATGCTTACCAAGTGTTTGATGAACTGTTTACCTTGATTATGGAGTAGTTCTTTTCACTCTTGGCCTAGGCTAAGGAAATTGGGTAAACTTAAGTCATTGGGTCTAATGGATTTGATAATTAGGGAGCCCTTAGTGGTCAATTTGATAACCATTGACGCTTAGTAGTGAGGTTAGAACCTATGGGTTGATGTTGACCAAACCATTTGATGTACTTCAAGTATAGAAGTAGACTTAATGAGTTTGGTTCCTCATAATTGTCAAGATATGGTTATTAGACAAGGATGGTGACCCCAATTCCCATGCCTAGCCAAGAGTTGCTTTTATCATTTCTATTTGAAAACCCAAATTCTTAATTACATGCCTTAGTATTAGTCATTTGCGTAGTTTAGAATAGAATTATATTGGATGCTACTTGTTAATTTGGAATTGCTCATATCTTGCTTAGTTATTTGAATTAGTTTCTTGTAATTTAAGATTACTTGTTTGTTAAGATTCCTAGTTTACATTCTTGCTCATGACTCACAACCCTGGAATTCTAACCAATGTTGAAGCACATGTTTGTCCATTCCTTGTGAGACGACCCGAGGTTTGAATACTTTGGTTATTTCTATTGGGGTTGAACTTGTGACAACCAAATCCCTCTTCTAAATTTGATACTCGAGGCTTGTTGTTGGTAGAGCTATACTTGCAACGCAATTTTATTGAGAAAAATCTTTACCGACACTTCTCCATGAGACCATCAAATTTTTGGCGCCGTTGCCGGGGAATGGTTGCAGCATATGCCTTGATATTGGTTATGTGAATATGTGAATATTGTAGATAGTTTAATTACTTTCAATACTTAGCTATAGTATAGATTTCTTTTATATTTGTGCTCTGACTCTCAGGTTTGATGATTCGGTCTCAACCGAATTCTAGCTTAGCCAATTTTGATCCCGAGATTGAAAGAACTTTGTTACATACTCGGCAACCTAGACGGCGGTTGGCTTATACGGCTAGTACTTCGGCCTCTCTTGAGGAACATACCGAATCACTAGGCGGTACCGAGAGTGACTTGGAGTCTGCTACTTTCTATTCTTCTGTTGGCACTAATAATACATCTTTACATCCTATAGGTGAGCCACACATGGCAGAGCCACAACGGATCACTTTGCATGAGCAAGGAGCTCCGGATATCATACTTCAACCGTTGCAAGCAAGATATCCTAACCTTGATCCAAACTTTGAATTGAAGAGTAGCTTGATACATTTACTTCCTAAATATCATGGGTTTTCCGGGTCAAGACCCCATCCGACATCTAAGAGATTTCCAAGTTGCTTGTTCTATGGCTCGAAGGCATGGGGCCGATGAGGTGGCTATCATGGTTTTTGCCTTCCCTTTCTCTCTTGAAGGGCAAGCAAAGACATGGTTTTATTCGCTACTGGATGAGATTGTGACTAATTGGAATTTCTTGAGAAGAGAATTTCTAGATAAATTCTTCCCACCGGAAAAGACCGACTACATCCGGAAAGAGATTTCGAGCATAATACAAAGAGACCAAGAGAGTTTGTATGAGTATTGGTCTCGTTTCAAGAGGCTATTGGAATCTTCTCCACACCATGGAATGAACACTCACTTGCTCATTAGCTACTTCACCAGAGGTCTTTGTGTGGAAGATAGAAGATTGCTCACCGCTTCTAGTGGTGGTTCCCTTTCGAAAAACAAGACGGAGGGAGAAGCTTGGAATTTAATAAAGGATGTTGCCAAAGCTACACAACATACAAGGGTGAGAAGTATTCCTCTCAAGGGTGTGGTAGAACCATCCCCTTCCGAATCAAGTCTAACCAAAGCACTTGGAGATATGACTACCATCCTTACCCAAATACAAAAGGATCAAAAGGAATACTACTCCATCCAAGCCATCCAAGCCCCACCTCCGGTTGCTCAACTTGAAGGCCCTCCTAGGATTTGTGATTTGTGCTCTAGCACCACACATTACACCGATCAATGCCATCAAATTTAAGAGGAACATGCTCTTGTAGTAGCAAATGTGAATTACAACAACCTTCCACCTTATCCTTCTCAAAGCCAAAACAATTACCATCAAGGTGGTAATCAAAAACAAAGGGTGGAAAGATAATGCACAAGGAAGCAATCAAAAGCAAAGATGGAACAACTCTTCTTCTCACCACAACAATAACCAATCTTCATCCCAATACCACCATAACAACACCAACTACCAAGCCAACCAAAATCACTCCAACCAAAACCAAAACAACTACACCAAGTACCAAGCACCACACCATAGACAACAATCCAACCAAACTCCTCCATCTTCCAACAATCAAGTTGATGAGCTTAGAGCTGCCATGGAGAAATGGGATGAGAGTAACAAGGCTCAATTTGATGCCTTGGGCACTCAATTGGCTAACCTCACCAATATGCTTTTAAAGATGACCATGTCAAACCAACCGTCAACTCCCAACAACAACACCAACCAACCCTCAAGCTCTTCTAACCTTCCATCCCAACCCCAACCAAACCCAAAGGGCGGTCTCAATGCCATCACTCTACGGTCAGGGACTACATTGGAGGAGATACCTCCAAGGGTCATGGGAGACATTCATGAGGAAGAAGAGGTTGTTGAAGCTCTACATGGAGAAGAGGTGGTAAACAAAAGGCATGAAGAAGAAGGAGTAAATCTCAAGGAACTCAAGAGGAAAGATATAGTGGATGAGTCCATTCCTATTCCATTCCCTTCCATGGTAAAGAAGGTAAAGAAAACACCAGAATTTGATTTGAACATGCTTCAAGTGTTCAAGAAGATTGAGGTAACCATACCCCTTCTTGATGCTATTCAACAAATTCCAAAGTATGCAATATTTTTGAAAGACTTGTGTACACACAAAGATAGGATATGAGAATTGGAGGCATTATCCTTGGGTAGTTCAATTTCTTCCTTGATGGAACCTATTCCAAAGAAATGTGGTGACCCTAGACCTTGTTTGGTGTCTTGTTGTATTGGTGGACGCACTTTTCATGATTGTATGTGTGACTTGGGAGCTTGTGTAAGCATCATGCCACTTTCTATCAATGTGCGGTTGAATTTAGCTCCATTAAAGAAGTCGGCGGCGAGATTTTCCTTAGCCAATAAAAGTGTGATCACAGTGATGGGAATAGCGGAAGATGTACTTGTCGCGATCAAGGATTTGGTTTTTCTGGTTGACTTTTACATCCTTGAAATGCCTCCAACAGAAAATAGAAGCTCATCCTCCGTTCTACTTGGTAGGCCCTTCCTCAAGACCTCTAAATTTAAGTTAGATGCCTTCACCGGCACATATTCCTTTGTGGTTGGAGACAAGACTATCAAGTTCATTTTGGAAGAAGCCATGAAACACCCTCCCGAAGAACATTCCATACTCCGATGTGATGTAATTGATGAAATGGTAGCAGAAGTGCAAGAAGAATACCACAACAAGTTGTGCTACCCTATTGTTGAGGAGACGGATGACCAAGAGGATGAACATGAGAAAGTTGTCAAGAATGAACACCATGAGCTTGATGAAAAGGAACCTCAGCTTGAGGCAAAGAGTGAACTGAAGCCCCTTCCATCTCATTTGAAGTATGCTTTCTTAGAGGACAACCAAAAGTTTCCAGTCATTATTGCTAGTGAGCTTTCAAGTGAAGAAGAAGAAAAGGCTCCTAGATTTTATAAGAAAGTACAAGAAAGCAATAGGATGGAGCCTAGCAGATATTGTGGGAATTGACCCCGCAAGTGCATGCATAGGATATTTCTCCAAGATAGAGCTAGGTCGGTTAGGCAACCGCAAAGAAGGCTCAACCCAACCATCCTCGATGTAGTGAAGAAAGAGGTCACTAGATTACTGGATGCGGGTATCATATACCCAATCTCCGACAGTGAGTGGGTGAGCCCAGTCCAGGTTGTTCTCAAGAAGTCGGGCATCACAACGGTCAAGAAGGACGACGGTGAAATGGTCACTAAAAGGGTACAAAACGTGTGGCGAGTGTGTATTGATTACAGAAGATTGAACGCCGCTACACGGAAGGACCATTACCCCTTGCCCTTCATCGATAAGATGTTAGACTATTTGGCAGGTAAATCTCACTACTGCTTTCTTGATGGATTTACTGGCTACTTCCAGATTCATATTGCTCTTGAAGATCAGGAGAAGACCACGTTCACTTGTCCGTTTGGCACCTTTGCTTATAAGAGGATGCCATTTGGACTATGTAATGCACCCGCTACTTTTCAGCGGTGCATGACGAGTGTCTTCTTCGATCTAATGGAGAATTGTCTGGAAGTCTTTATGGATGACTTCAGCATTTATGGTACTTCATTTGATTGTTGCTTAGAGAACTTGGCCAAGGTCTTAGCTAGATGTGTTGACACTAACCTTGTCTTAAATTTTGAAAAATGTCACTTCATGGTACGACAAGGCATAGTGTTAGGACATGTGGTATCTCATGAAGGCATTTCTGTAGACCTGGCCAAGGTCAATGTTATCACCACTTTACCTCACCCCTCATCTGTGAGGGAGGTCTACTCGTTTTTGAGACATGCAGGATTCTATAGGTGCTTTATCAAGGATTTCAACAAGATTGCTTTGCCATTGTCGTAACTGCTCCAAAAAGATGTGGATTTTGAGTTTGATAGTGAATGTATGAAAGCTTTTGAAGAGCTAAGGAGAGTTCTTACCACGGCACCGATTGTGCGAGGCCCCAACTGGGCGTTGCCATTTCAGATAATGTACGATGCGTCAAACCATGCTGTAGGTGCCACGCTTGCACAGCGCGATGGTAAACTCCCTTATGTCATTGCTTACTCTTCTAAAACACTGGATGCAGCACAATCCAACTATACCACTACTGAAAAAGAACTCTTATCTATTGTTCATGCTTTAGATAAATTCAGATCTTATTTGCAAGGATCGAAGATAGTGGTATACACGGATCATGCAGCTTTAAAGTACTTATTGACAAAGAATGAGTCAAAGCCTAGACTCATACGTTGGATCTTGCTTTTGCAAGAATTCGACATTGAGATTAGGGACCGGAGTGGATCTCAAAACCTGGTTGTGGATCATTTAAGCCGCATTGAGAATTTAAAATTCTATCCATTTCCGATCAATGACTCATTCCCATTGGATAGTTTGCATGCTGTGTCGGATAGCTTTCCTTGGTTTGCCCCAATGGCGAACTACTTGGTTGCAAAATCTTCCCTCCCAACTTTTCGAAAAACCAAAGGGACAAGTTGAGGAGTGATTCCAAATACTATATTTGGGATGACCCTCACTTGTGGAAGAGAGGCGTGGACCAAGTAATTCGAAGATGTGTCCCAGAGTCTGAAATCCAACCAATTCTTGAAGCTTGCTATTCGTCCGAATGTGGCGGCCACTTTGGCCCACAAAGGACCGCTAAAAAGGTGTTGGATTGTGGATTTTGGTGGCCAACCTTATTCAAGGATGTTAACCGGTTATGTGTGTCTTGCCATCGGTGTCAGAGATCGGGAAACACATCCCAAATGGATGAACTGCCTCAGCACCCTATGTTGTTCTGTGAGATATTTGATGTATGGGTCATTGACTTTTTGGGACCGTTTTCCAACTCTAGTGGGTATTTGTATATTCTGTTAGTGGTTGACTACGTGTTAAAGTGGGTAGAGGCCATACCTACCCGCCTTGACGACGCCAATACCGTTATTTCTTTTATTAGGAATAACATTGTGTGCCGTTATAGGTCACAACGAGCAATCGTGAGCGACCAAGGATCCCACTTTTGTAACAGGAAGGTAGAGGCATTGCTCAAGCGCTATGGAGTATCGCATAAGGTTGCTACTGCTTATCATCCGCAAACAAATGGACAAGCGGAAGTGTCTAACCGGAAAATTAAGAGGATTTTGGAGAAAGTGGTCAATCCGCAAAGAAAGGATTGGAGCCTCCAGTTAGGAGATGTACTATGGGCGTATAGAACGGCCTACAAGACTCAGGTAGGGATGAGCCCCTTCCGGATCGTCTATGGTACGGCATGCCACCTTCTAGTGGAGATTGAGCATCGAGCCTATTGGGCGGTAAAGCAGTGCAACATGGATTTAGCCAAGGCAGGTGAAGCTAGGAAGTTATAATTAAAGGAGCTTGAATGTTTGAGGAATGAGTCATATGAGAATGCCCGGATCTACAAGGAGAAGACTAAAGCATTTCATGACCATCACATCCGGAAGAAGGACTTTCAAGAAGGTGATGAAGTCCTCCTCTACAACTCAAGACTTCGATTCATGCCTGGCAAGCTCCGCTCTAGATGGGAAGGACCTTTCAAGGTGAAGGAGATAAAGCCCTATGGAGTGGTAGAGTTGTTTGATCCCAAGAGTGAAGCAACTTTCAAAGTGAATGGACACAGAGTGAAGAAGTATCATGGCTACCAGCTCCCAAAGGAGCTAGAGGTATACCTATTGGAGGATGCACCAAGGAGAGAGGAAGCTTAAGAAAAGGACCATCCAACTTAAGTACGTTAAAGAAAAGTGCTTGGTGGGAGGCACCCCACCGTGTTAAGATCTTCCTTGTTTATACCATCTTGTTTGTAACCTTAAATTTTTGTGAATTTTGTGATTTCTTGATGATTGATTGATTGCATAGGAATGCTAGTTTTATCCTTCTTGTGAATAGATAGGATGTTCATATAGCTTTCATCATTTTGGTATGGATGAATTATTGAAGTAGGGAGAATTCTATGTTTTGGATAGTGCATGAAATTGTGAAGTATTCTCTTTGACTACTAGCTTAAGCACCTACCAAGATTGTGTTAGAATAGGTCTTGTTGAAAAAAAAAAAGCGAAGAGAAAAAGGAAAAATGGGCACCGACGCGCCAGCAAACTGTGCGCGCGCACACTGGTGGTGCAATTCCAACTCTTGGGCCAAATACCTGAGAGTTATGCCCACTTTGTTCCGAATCGCGCCAGGCACTGACACGTCCGCGTACTTGCCACCTGCGTGCCCCATTGCAAATCACCCATCAACGCGCAAGCGCACTATGCACACGCGCGCCGATGGCGATATCTGAACTCTCTGGTACAAATTCCAGAGAGTTGTGCCATATTTAGACCAATCTTGTGCTAAAACTGACGCGTCCATGCGTTGTGCGCATCCGCGCCGGTCGCGAATTCTCTCAAGCACGCATCTGCGCACTGTGCGCGTCCGCGCGCCTGCGCCACTCACCAACTCTGGTACAAAATCCAGAGACTTATGCCAACTTTGTGCCATTTCTATGCCAGGGGCACAACTGACCTCGCACGTGCTCGCAATTGACGCGTCCGTGTCCCTTGCTAAAACCCTGACCGACGCGCCAGCTCATTGTGCGCGCGCGCGCCGGTTGCGCGAATTAGTTTTAAAGCTGTGCGCCCTGCCTTTCTCACCCCCTTTCTTTCCTTAATTCTTTTTTTCTTCGTCCTCCATCACACCCCTCCTCTTCTTCTCCTTCCACAACCCACTACCACCATCTCCCACCACTCACCGGTGACAACCACCACTTATGGTGGCACTACACCTCCCCTATTTCTTCTCATCTTCACAAAAGAGAATTCAACTTTGTTCTTTTACACTTCTCAAGGTTCTACTTCTTCCATTTCTTTTCTTTCATTTTTTTGCATCATTTCCCCTAGTTAGACTCTTTTTGTTGCTTTACTTAGTTTCTCTTTTAATTGCATGATTATATTACTCACTTTTGCTTACTTATTTTTCCTTTTTCCAAATTTTTACATGGATGTTGAATTTGAGCTTAAATTGCTTTAATAGATCTTTTGTCATTTTTTCCTTATGTTTGCCAATATGTGATGTTTATGTGATGATTAATGTTTCATTTTGGGTGTTAAATTGATTGAGAATCTCATAATTGCTCATTGCTTGACAATTGCACGCCAAGTCTTCGAGGATATGCATTAATGCCATTTTGGTTTCTTTTAATAATGTGCTTTGAATTTGGATGCTTTCCCTCATTCACTTGTTGTCTTCTATACGCATTGAGTCCACTTTGCTTGTTGATTAGATACTCATTGAACATGACTTGCTCTTTGTTATGGATGCTTGAGACTATACTTCTCATGCCACTTTGCATGCTTCACTTCCTCTTGCATCCCATGCCAAGTGTTGTGACCCATGTCTTTATGATTATGTTATTGCAATATTTCCTTTGGGCACTACCTTTCACTTGCATGTTTTGGTTATGATTCTTTGGGTTTAATGTTTTCTTATTTCCCTTCCCTTCCCAGGATGGCCACCACGAAAGGCAAGGAGAAAGCTCCAAACCGGCCGTAAATAGGGCACCCCAAAGATCAACTTCTAAGGCGCACTCTTCATTAGGAGCCAAATCCCTATCCAAAAAGGCTAAGATACCCGCTCCTATTGATGAGAAAGAAAAGAGCAAACCGGCAAAAGATTCTTCAAGGTTCCCCAACTACTTCTGTGAACTCGTGTTCTCCTCCATGGTTGTCAGGAACTATCATCCTGAGCATCTACTTGCTCCGCTGGATAAGATTGCTCCTTATATTCTACCCCGTATTGAACAGCGAGGATGGGAGTTTCTTTTGAGAAAACCAAGGGAAATCAACCTCTCTTGGGTGGAAGAATTCTACACTAACTACCATCTTTCCTCTCTTCAATCGGTGTACATGTGCCGGAAGCAAGTCTCAATTTCAGAAGAGGCTATTCAGTAAGTGCTTAATGTCCTACCGGTACTGAATGACATAGATGGCTACCAAGAAGTCTTACGTCAGCGAGAGAAGTTTGGATTTGATTGGGACTCGATCCTCCGAGTCATTGCTGAGCCAGAGACATTTTGGACCCAGGGTCGACTCTGGATGAGGCCCAAGAGCATTGACACTCGCTTCCTCACTGTAGAAGCTAGAGCTTGGGCCCAGATCCTTTCTTACTATGTGCTACCTAGCACCCACAAGTCGTCGTTTACAGCGGACCTCGCCTTGCTTGTTTAGTGTGTTCTCACGGAGAGGCTGGTGAACATTCTGTTTTTTGTCAAGCAAGCGATGAGTCAAGTTCACGCCCGGGTTAATTTGCCATTTATAGCATTGGTATCTGATTTAGTTGCTGCTGCGGGTGTTCCTTGGGAAGCAAAGGACAGGAAGATTATAGTTCCGGCTAAGGACGATGTGGTCCCAAGCAGAAAATACTTACACCTTCCCATGAACAACCCGAGCCTTGACATAGCCCTCCCATCTTCTATTCCTTCCACTTCATCATCACCACCACGACAAAGATCCACACATCAAAGGATAGAAGATCTACACCAGAAGCTTGATAAATATGGGCGGCGCAATCAACGCCGATACACTTAAATCAATAAGCTTCTTCGTTGTGTTACCCCTAGAATGGAGGAACCCGAAATATTCACATCCACCTCAAACCCAAGTAATGGAAGCTCTGAAGGAGAGGATAGTGACGGTTCCGGTCCCGACCGCCCTTTGCGCATTGTTCGTAGTACGGAGGACCGTGCTAATTTCTAAGTGTGGGGAGGTCGTTCGACCGATCTCCATGGGTAACAATCTCTTCCTTTCAATACCCATGGATTTATCTTTTGCTTAGTAGTTAGTACATAGTTAGTACATTGCATGCGTAGTTAGTTTTGCTTGTAAATACTCCTTGCATGATAGTTAGTTTCTATAGAGTTGCTTGGTCAAAACAATAACTTCTTTCCCAAGAAACTGTGTTTTGGGGTACCCTACCAAATTTTGAAAATTTTCTGCAGTAAACTTGCTTTAAGAATATATTTTGGAATATAGTGATTGAGCTAGGAACACAAGCATATAAGTTTTGAGCCTATTGCATAGTTACATCTTCTAACCATTATTTCCCATTCTTGTGTGCATATCTCTCTCTCTATGATTGTGATCCTTGCTTTGTCTGATTCTATATGTCCATTACTTTGTGTATGAATGCATTTACATGATTGAGGCCATCATTTCAATAGTCACGTTTCCCAAATGGCCTTAACCCTTTTATCTACCATTGCTAACCGATTTTGAGCCTATGATAAACTCTTTTTGTTCTTAAATAGCGCACATCAACAACCCTAAGCGAAAAACCATGAATGTCCCTAAATTTGGATCCTTGATTAGCTTAGGTAAGTTAGGATGTGTATCATTCAATTATGAGGGTATACTTGGGAAATTTGGGTAGATATATAGGTGTATAATTGTAATGTAATTGAAATTCTAAGATTTGGGAACATGCTCACGTATTGAATGATTGAACTGTATGCATTGAAACTTTTGTACACAAGACCCTAAGAAAAGAGGATATATACAAAAAAAAAAAACTAACAAACAAAGCAATAAAAGGGGACAAAGAAACCCCAAGACAAAGTAATGAAGAAAACAATGCATATGGGTGTGAATTAAAAAGAATGCATGAGTATGCAAAAAAAAAAAGTGGAACTCAAGGGTAGCTAGGTAATGTATTATAGTTGTATAGGTTGTTCTATGTGTCTAGTGGGGTCCTAGGTTAATCGAGGACTCGAATTCTAAGCTCACTTGGCCATATACATCCTTACCTTCACCCTAGCCCCATTACAACCCATGAATAAGACCTCATGATATTTGTAAGCATGAATTAAGTAATTGTTAATTGTTAGATGAAAGACAAATCTTGGAAAGCATAATTAGGAGAAGATTGAGTGACGAACCCTATACACTTGAGCGAATGGAGCAGATACACTTCCGGTGAGGGTTTGATGCTCAATTCTTTGTTCCCGGCTTTCACAAGCGTTCATTTAGCAAGTTATATGCACTCCTTAGTGATGTTCAATTTGGTAGGATTCATGAGCTACATACTATTTCCGCCCCATATGTTCACATGTGTACTTGGAGGATAGATTTGCCCTCGACCAAGTAGGTAGATGATTTTGCATTAGTTACATGCATCCACTTAGGTAGTTTGTATTTCATAAACCCTTTCTCACCATGATATTTGGTCTTTTTATTCTAAGCATGAGGACATGCTTGGTTTAAGTGTGGGGAGAATAAACCCCAATTTTGTGGTTTATATTGTGTAGAATTGATGCCAGGGCATCTTGGCCAGTTTCACTGACCTTTTCTTTACTGTTTTAAGGTTAGTTTCATGCATTTCTTTAGGAAATAAGCTAGTTTTGGGTAGATATTCACTTATGCCTTGATTCAAGCATACATTGTGCATTTTACATAATTTCATGAAGATTTTACATAAGTTTAGTGACAAATATTATGTTGCATTACTCATGACTTGGACTAGAGCTTTGATGCACTTTATTGCTTGATTTCAGGACCAAAAAGGAAGCAAGGAAAGGGGAGGTAACTTGCAAGGTTAATGAGAAAAGTGATTGCCAATAACACTCTCAAAAAGCCATCAATGCCCACGTTAGAGAGTCGCGTTAACTAAGTTAACGTGAACTCTAACGTGGAGAAGAGAAATTGAGCCAACGTTAGTGACACTTAACATTGTCACTAACGTTGGCAATTACTCATAAGTGGCCACGTTAGAAGCCACGTTAACCTAGTTAACGTGGCCTCTAACGTTAAGGGGGGAAGAGAAGCCAACGTTAGTGACACTCAAAATTGTCACTAACATTGGCCTATGGTGCAAAGTACCACGTTAACTCCCACGTTAACTTGGTTAACGTGGGAACTAACGTAAAGGATGAAGAGTTGTCGACAACGTTAGTGACACTCAACATTGTTACTAACGTTGAAGCAACCACACAACCCCCAAGAGTCACGTTAACTTCCACGTTAACTTGGTTAACGTGGAAGCTAACGATGAGGATTGAAGGATGAGCCAACGTTAGTGACACTCAAGATTGTCACTAACGTTGGGATGGCTAAAGATGGCCACGTTAGAAGCCAGATTAACCTAGTTAACGTGAGACCTAGGGGCACATTGGAACGTTAGTGACAATGTTGAATGTCATTAACGTTCTTGAAGGATGGCAAGGGCCACGTTAGAAGCCACGTTAACCTAGTTAACGTAGGCTCTAACGTGAAGCAAGAAGGGGCACACTGGAATGTTAGTGACAATGTTGAGTGTCACTAACGTTCTCGAAGGTTAACAAGGCAACGTTAAAAGCCACGTTAACCTAGTTAACGTGGGTTTTAACGTGAAGGCAAAGGGGTGTATTGGAACGTTAGTGACAATGTTAAGTGTCACTAACATTCTCGAACTTATATTCTCACTAAATATTAACATCCCTAACGTCCTGAACTAAAGTCTCCGCCCACTTCGCACTTTCTCTCTGCAAGTAAAGCTAAGCCCAAATAAAGAAAGGAACTCCTTCAAACTCAAGATCCAAAGGCCCAAGACTTGAAGAATCACACTAAAAGCTGAGAAGAGTAGTATATATAGGAGTAGTTTTGAATTGAGAAAGAAGTTCTGGAGGCCAGGAAAAAGAGAACTACTCTCTGTATTTTACTTTCTTTTGCAATTTCTAGTTTTATGATGTATTCTCCATCTTTGTTTTCATTTTCAAGAGCTATGAACAACTAAACCCCTTTCATTGGGTTAGGGAGCTCTGTTGTAATTTGATGGATCAATACTAATTTTCATTATTCTTCTTCTATCTTTTCTCTTGATTTTACTTGAAAGCTTTCGATCTTCATCCAATTGAGTAGTTATCTTGGAAGAGAAGCTACTCAAACTTGGATCTCTTTTGAACCTTGAAAGAGGAATGAAGAGATCAAGCTAGAAATGCTTTCTCATGCTGGACCAAATTGGATTTGGATGGGTATGTGACTATAACCCTCTCAATACTTGATTTGGGAAATGCATGTGGTATAATCAGTGACCATACTTCATCTCTTCTCATGAGCAATTGACCAAGGAATTGGCTATTGATCAAGATTTGAGAGATTGATTTGCAAGAAATTGTAATTCAATCACTTAAGATTGCCAAGGAGATCAATGAGTGCATTGATTGAGGAAGAGATGAAAATGAACTTGATCCGGAGAATTGCAACATCTCCTAAGCCCAATGAACTCCCCATCTCTGATCTTACCCATTCTCTTTAATTTCTGCCATTTACTTTTATGAGCAAATCCCCCATTCCCATTTACAATTCTGCAATTTATTTTCAGTCATTTACTTCCAGTCATTTAATTCTAGCATTTACTTTTCTATTATTTATATTCCCGCCATTTTATTTTCTGCAACTCTCAACCCAAATTCTGGATTCGCTCAACTAGAACATTCTTCTAATTAAAGTTGCTTGATCAATCAATCCCTGTGGGATTCGACCTCACTCTATTGTGAGTTTTTACTTGACGACAAATTCGGTGCACTTGCCGAAGGGAGATTTGTTGGGAGACAAGTTTTTCGTGCATCAAGAATTTGGGAGGTTTTGTCAATATTTCTCACACTTATTCACAAGAAAGGCATGGTTTTGTGTTCTCTTTCTAATATTGCTTCATGATGAAAAATATGCTTATTTTGCCTTAAAATTACCATATTTTAACCCTCTTTTATTGCCATTCGATGCCATGATGTATTTGTTGAGTGATTTTAGGAATTATAGGGTAGGAATGGCCTAGAAGAGAGAAAGAAAGCATGCACAAAAGAGAGGAACATGAAGATTTGAATTTTGGAAAAAGTAGCATTGGCGCGCACACGCACTCCACGCGCACGCGTAGATGAGGATGACAGGAAGCGGCGCGCAAGGATGGACGCATCCGCGTGGATCAGAAGATTCCTATCGACGCGCACGCGCACTTGGCACGCACGCGTGGATCACAAAAGCAATCGGCGCGCACGCACGCATGGCGCGCACGCACGGGAAGCTGCACGTGACCTCATTAAAGGAAATCGTGCCTGGCAATTTCTGAGGGTCATCAGGCCCAAATTCAAGCTGTTTCTGCATGGAAAAGACCCAAGGAAGCTAGGGGAAAGGGGGGATCAATCATTTTACACTAAGACATACTTTTAGCTAGTTTTTGGTTCTTTGTTCTTGTAGAGAGAGAAATCCTTGTTCCTCTCTAGATCTAGTTTTAATTTGATCTTCCTTTGTTGAATTGTGAATTGGATCTTGTTAATTACTAGTTTTAATTGTTCAATTTGAATTTCTTAGTATAATTTTGCTTAGATCTTGTGTTAGTTTTATGAATTCTTGTCAATTGTCATTTTATACCCATTTCATGAATGTTGTGAATCTTGACTTATTGATGTTTCATTGATGATTTCTAAGATTAATTGTGTTGTTTGGATGATTGTAAGTTGATAATTGTTAGTGGGTACTTGTTAATTTCAATTTAATTGTAATTTGAACATGTCTTTTGTTAATGCTTACCAAGTGTTTGATGAACTGTTTACCTTGATTTTGGAGTAGTTTTTTTCACTCTTGGCCTAGGCTAAGGAAATTGGGTAAACTTGAGTCATTAGGTCTAATGGATTTGATAATTTGGGAGCCCTTAGTGGTCAGTTTGATAACCATTGACGCTAACCTTCTATTAAGTCAATTAGTAGTGAGGTTAGAACTTATGGGTTAATGTTGACCAAACCATTTGATGTACTTCAAGTATAGAAGTAGACTTAATGAGTTTGGTTCCTCATAATTGTCAAGATATGGTTATTAGACAAGGATGGTGACCCTAATTCTCATGCCTAGCCAAGAGTCGCTTTTATCATTTCTATTTGAAAACCCAAATTCTTAATTACTTAACTTAGTATTAGTCATTTGTGTAGTTTATAATAGAATTATATTGGATGCCACTTGTTAATTTGGAATTGCTCATATCTTGCTTAGTTATTTGAATTAGTTTCTTGCAATTTAAGATTACTTGTTTGTTAAGATTCCTAGTTTACATTCTTGCTCATGATTCACAACTCCAGAATTCTAACCAATGTTGAAGCACATGTTTGCCCATTCATTGTGAGACGACCCGAGGTTTGAATACTTCGGTTATTTCTATTGGGGTTGAACTTGTGACAACCAAATCCCTCATCTAAATTTGATACTCGAGGCTTGTTGTTGGTAGAGCTATACTTGCAATGCAATTTCATTGAGAAAAATCTTTACCGACACTTCTCCACGAAACCATCAGTCACCTTGCATCTGAGGCAATTGTAGCGCCAATATCAAGCTTTCCGGGATAAAATCTAGGATTTGCCCTCTGACCATGGTGCGCTAGTTTTTGGGCTCCGAGTTCACACTAGTTCTGTGCTTCTTGGTAAACTAGGTGTTCCGAGGGTTACCTGAAACTGTAGGTCGATCTCGGTCGAGATCTATTGCGGTGGCCGGAACTGTCATGTCCGACTTGTTGGAGCTTGGTGGAGCTGCTGATCCTTGATCATCGAAGGGTGGTGGTACCTGCAAGAGACTCCGATGCTTAAGTTAGCATGGGCTTTGAGCAGGTATTTTGTGTGGAATTAGAGTATGAGTTATACTTGGGTGCTCCAGTATATTTATAGTAGTGTGGGCTGACCTTCTTAGATAAGATAAGTTAGTTATCTTATCTTATCTTTTAGTGAAGTCATCTTATCTTTAAGGGGAATCGCCTTTATCTTTCTAGGCTTTGGCTGCCTTTAGATTGGGCTGCTGATAAACCCCAATTTTGTGGTTTATATTGTGTAGAATTTGGGGGTTTTTGTCAATATTTTTCACACTTATCCACAAGAAATGCATGATTTTGTGTTCTCTTCCTAATATTGCTTCATGATGAAAAACATGCTTCTTTTGCCTTAAAATTGCTACATTTTGATCCTCTTTTATTGCTATTCGATGCCGTGATGTATTTATTGAGTGATTTCAGGATTTATAGGACAAGAATGGCTTAGAAGAGAGAAATAAAGCATGCACAAATGGAAGGAACATGAAGACTTGGATTTTGGGAACTTCAACATGGGCACGAACGCGCACTTCACGCGTACGCATGGATGTGGATAGCTGGAAGGGGCGCGCAAGGATGGACGCATCCACGCGGATTAGAGAAATCCTAACGACGCGCCCGCGCACATGACGCGCACGCGTGGATCACAAAAGCAATCGGCGCGCACGCGCGGCAAGCTGCACGTGACCTCGTTAAAGGAAATCGTGCCTTGCAATTTCTGAGGCTCATCAGGCCCAATTTTAAGCTGGTTCTTCATGGAAAAGACCCAAGGATGCTAGGGGGAAAGGGGGGATCAATCATTTTACACTTAGACACAATTTTAGCTAGTTTTTTGTTCTTGTTCTTCTAGAGAGAGAAACCCTTGTTCCTCTCTAGATCTAGCTTTAATTTGATCTTCCCTTGTTGAATTCTAAATTGGATCTTATTAATTACTAGTTTTAATTGTTTAATTTTAATTTTCTAGTATAATTTTGTTTAGATCTTGTGTTAGATTTATGTTTTCTTGTCAATTGTCATTTTATACCCATTTCATGAATCTTGTGAATCTTGAATTGCTAATGTTACATTGATTATTTGCATGATTAATTGTATTGTTTGAGTGATTGTAGGTTGATAATTGTTAGTGGGTACTTGTTAGTTCCAATTTAATTGCAATTTGAATAGGTCTTTTATTAATTCTTACCATGTGTTTGATGAAATATTTCCTTTGATTATGGAGTAGTTCTCTTTACTCTTGGCCTAGGCTAAGGGAATTGGATAAACTTGAGTCATTGGATCTAATGGATTTGATGATTTGGGAACCCTTAGTGGTCAATTTGATAGCCATTGACACTAGCCTACTACTAAGTTAATTGGTAGTTAGGTTGGACCTTATGGGTTGATGTTGACCAAACCATTTAACATACTTTAAGTATAGAAGTAGACTTAATGAGTTTGGTTCCTCATAATTGTCAAGATATGGTTATTAAACAAGGATAGTGATCCCAATTCCCATGTCTAGCCAAGAGTTGCTTTTATCACTTTTATTTGAAAATCCAAAAATCTTGCTTGCTTTGTCTTAGTTATAGTTACTTGTTTAGTTTAGAATAGAATTACATTGGATGTTATTTTATTAGTTTGGAATTATTTACACCTTGCTTTAGTCAATTGAATTAGTTTCTTGCATTCCAAGATTACTTGCTTCTTAAGATTCCTAGTTTAATTTCTTGCTCATGACTTGCAACCCCAGATTTCTAACCAATGTTGAAGCACATGTTTGCCCATTCCTTGTGAGATGATCCGAGGTTTGAATACTTCGGTTAATTTTATTGGGGTTGAACTTGTGGCAATCAATTCCTGCTAAATTTGATACTTGCGGATCATTTGTCGGTTGAGGGCTATACTTGCAACGTGAAAAATCTTGTGAAATTCCTTATCGACGGTATCTTGTGAAATTGCTGGGGGCAATTTTTGGGCTGTTTCTGACCCAGTTTTCGGCCCAGAAAACACATATTAGAGGCTATAAAGTGGGGGAATCCATTCATTTATATATACAACTTTCATATTCACAATTTTAGGTTTTAGATGTAGTTTTCTAGAGAGAGAGGCTCTCTCCTCTCTCTTAGGTTTTAGGATTTAGGATTTCTCTTAGTTTTAGGATTTCTTCTTTCAATTTCTTCTCAGATCTAGGTTCAATGTTCCTTTAATTTAGTTTCTCTTCTACTTTTATTTACTCTATTACTTTAGTTGCTCTATTTCACTTGCTAATTACTTATATTGCCAAATTGGCTTATGAACTCTTCATGTTAGATTTGAATATTCTATTTAATGCAATTTGAGGTATTTCAGATTTATGATTGCTCTCTTCTATTTATGATATAAATAATTTAGATTTTTCCCCCTTTGCTTTGGTTAAGTAATTGGTGACACTTGAGTTATCAAACTCAGCTGTTGATTGAAAATTGGGATTTGCTGATTGATTTGGATCCCTCTAAAGCTAGTCTTTCCACAGGAGTTGACTAGGACTTGAGGAATCAAATTGATTAGTCCACTTGACTTTCCTTTATTTAGTAAGGGTTAACTAAGTGGGAGCAATAAAAAATTCTCATGGCACCTGATAAGGATAACTAGGATGGGATTTCCAGTTCTTATACCTTGCAATGGTTTTCATGATAATTTACTTTAATTGTTGCCAGTTTATTTTCCTGTTCCCTATTTCAAAAACCCAAAAATATATCTTTTTTCGATAACCAATAATAAATCATACTTTCTTGTAATTCCTTGAGAGACGACCCGAGGTTTAAATACTTCGGTTATAAATTTTATTGGGTTTTGTTACTTGTGACAACCAAACTTTTGTAAGAAAAGATTTTTTGTTGGTTTAGAAGCTATACTTACAACGTGATTATTTTCATAAAATTCTTTACCGGCAAGAAATCCAATCGTCAAAATGGTGCCGTTGCCGGGAAATTGCAATTGTGTGCCTTATTATTGGTTATTGTAAATATTTTATTTTACTTGTTTATTTGTTTTTATTTTTGTTTTTTTTAATTTTTATTAGCTACTATGATCTCTCACCCCCGTCGCTTTGAGTTTGGTTCCAATATTGTTGTAAGGAATGGAAGCTATAACAGGAACATGCATCAAGGTCAAAACAATCAAAGATGGAAGGAGCCACGAGGATCTGATCAACCCTTTCGGCAACAACACCTTCCAAGGTACCATGGACAACGACCATCTTACAATGCATGCCAAGACAATAGTTATGGTAGACCTTTTCATGACAACCAACCTCCACCAATTTACTATGGTCAAAAGCCATTCCGATGTGCGTACCAAGATGATAGATATGGTGGACCCCCTTGTAGTTACCAGCAAGCTCCATCATATGCCAATGAACCACCTCCTCAACATAGTTTTGAACCATCATACTCACAAGCCACTTACAACCATTCACCTCTACATGACCCTAACCCTTATCCACCCTAATTCCAATCCAATTACCCCCAAGAACCACCACTTCTATATGCACCATGTCCATATCCATCGACCCAAGAATCACAGGCTAGCCTCAAGGAAATAGTAGATCGATTTCATGCAACCCTTCATCAACTGGAGCAAGCGATAAATCAATTAGCTTCTCGACAGTTGGACACTCAAGGAACTCCCATGGCTTCATGTGGAGAATCTAATGAAGAACATAGCATGAAGGAGACACTAGAAGCTCTGGTGGACAGTGAGCAGCATGACTTTGTATTGGAACAATTGGAGGAAGCCGTAATCGTTAAAGAGGAAGAAGTGGTCGAAGACTTAGGAGATGCGGAACGTCCATGGGAAAGCCCAGTCATAGAACCCCCTTCTAAGGAGTTTGAATTTGATGTGGAGGAGGGTGTACAACCTCCAAGGCATATCATGGTTGAAGACTTTGAAGGGGATGATCAAGAGATGGATTAAATCATTGATGAATTCTTATCTACATTTGAATCCTCTCCCATTGGACTTGACATAGAGATTAAAGAAGAAGAAGCACAACCTCCCATGCCCTTGGTGAACAATGAAGAAGAGATCGAATTGGAAGAAAGCTACCAAGAGGAAGAGGTTGAAATTGAAGAAGCTTGCAAAGAGGTGGAAGTTATCAAGGAAGAGCACAAGGGAATGGAGCTTAAAATCACCTTGCCAAAGTTGTTGGAGACCTCTCTCACAAAGCCATTACCATCCAATACAACATTCAAGTGGGTAAAATACTTATCCTTAACCTTTACCTTCCCGCTTGAATATGGGTTACTTGAGACAGATGGCCAGTTTAGAGCTCTCTGTGGCTTTAAGAGTAAGAGGAAGATGGTTAGTGGTTGGCAACACAATCCTAGGTTCATTGTGGTAAGAAGCTCACGGCTGAATTATCATGGTTGGAAGAATACTAAATTGTATGGGTCTAGGAATCTGTTTGGATACCTCAGTGAGAATTCGAATTTCTTACCACCAGGTTGGAACAAAAATGGTCAACAAGAAGACAGGTGCAAAAGCAAGGTTTGGGACTGATAAACCACTATTTTATGGTTTATCTTATGCTAATTTGAGTGGTTTTTATCAGCTTTTCACCCACTTAGTCATATGATTTGCATGGTCTTACAATTCCTTCCTGGATTTATTCTATGATTCAAAACTTGCTTCCTAAAACTTTAAATTGTGTATTTTAATTTCTCCTTTATACCATTCGATGCCGTTATCTGTGCGTTAAGTGTTTCAGGCTTTATAGGGCAGGAATGACTTAGAGAATGGAAAGGAAGCTTGCAAAAATGGAAGGAGCATAAAGGAGACAACCAGCGAGAAGTGACACGCAGGCATGGCTCACGCGTGCGTGCAAAACGGAGAAAATCACAGCGACGCGTACGCGTGCTTGATGCGTACGTGTGGAAGCAGATAAGCATAATGACGTGAGCGCGCGCCTAACGCACACGCGTGGAAAGGGAATTCGGCCAGTGACGCGTACGCGTGACCGACGCGTACACGTGACAAGCGCGATCTGCAGAATTCACAGAAATCGCTGGGGGTGATTTTGGGCCGCGTTTTGACCCATCTTTCGGCCCAGAAACGCAGAATAAAGCCAGGGAACATGCAGAGACTCAGAGCATACTTGAACACATTCTCATAATTCACAATTTTAGGATTAGATGTAGTTTTTAGAGAGAGAGGTTCTCTCCTCTCTCTTAGGTTAGGATTTAGGATTTCTTCCTCTCAATTTCCAGGTTCAATGTCCCTTTTATTTATTTTCTCAATTTAGTTTATGAACTCTTTATGTTTATATTGATTTTCTATTTAATACAATTTGAGGTATTTCAGATTTGATTTTGCTTTATTTTATGTTAGGGATGCTTTTAATTTAATTTAAGATATTTTCCCCTTTTGGCTTTGGTTAAATAATTAGTAACACTTGAGTTATCCAACTCAGTTGTTGATTAAAATTGGAATTCTTTGTTGATTAATTTGTACTCCAATAACTCTAGTCTTTCTATAGGAGTTGACTAGGACCTGAAGATCAAATCAATTTGTCCACTTGACTTTCCTTTGTTTAGCAAGGGTAAATTAAAGTGGGAGCAGAATCCAATTCTCATCACACCTGATAAGGATAACTATGATAGGACCTCAAGTTCTTATACCTTGCCAAGAGATTTTATTATTATTAATTTATTTTTCTTGTCATTTAAATTACTTGTTCCTTATTTTAAAAAACCCAAAAACATATATTTTTACATAACCAATAATAAATCATACCTCCCTGCAATTCCTTGAGAAGACGACCCGAGGTTTAAATACTTCGGTTATAAATTTTATTGGGTTTTGTTACTTGTGACAACCAAACTTTTGTAAGAAAGGAATTCTTGTCGGTCTAGAAGCTATACTTACAACGAAAATTTATTTGTGAAAATTCTAGATCGCGCGAGAGTTTCGTTCTTCAGGGACCCCGTAATTCAATCTAGCAATCAACACTCTTGGGGCCTTGTCACTTGCTTTGACTTGCTTGAAGGCTTTATACGCCTAGTTTGGGATTCCGGAGGCCATTGGAATTACAAACATTGGTGGGGATTCCTGAATGAGTTCAAGCACAAGCCACCATAACAAGGAGCTCATCCAATGTCCAACTTAAGGACAATAACTAAAAGTGCTAGATGGGAGACAACCCACCATGGTATAATCGTTCCTTTTCATTCTTAATCTTATTTTATTTTATTTTTACTAGTGTTCATTCATAAATTATGCATATTCACCTGCATTCTGCATTTGCATCTGCATATTGCATAAAAAAACGTGGCAGAGAGTTGCGTGGGAGCAATGCAAAAAGTGTGCTAATCGCACAAGTATCACCACGCACACGCGTCCCTCACGCGTGCACGTCATTTTAAACATTTGGCACTTCACGCGTACGCATCAATGACGCGCACGCGTGACCTAGGAAAATCGGCGTAAAGAGGTGTCAGGCCGAAAGTTGTGCTGGCCTGGTACGGGCACTGTGCCAAAACCACAAATTCACCCACGCGTACGCGTCAATGATGCGCACGCGTCACACGTTATTTTGGGACACACCCCAAGACAAACAGAAAGTTGTGCGCGCGCAAGGATGCCTTCACTCGTCACCTTCCAATTTTTTGCGACCCACGCGTACGCGTGGAGTACGCGTGCGCATCACTTGCGCAACACCACCAGATCCTTGCGCCGCCACTTTTCTTATCTTTTCTTTTCTAATCCTTATTTCTTTCTTCTTTCTTTCTCTTCTTTCTTCTTTATTATCCATTCTTTTTCTCCTTCTCTTCTCTCCTTTCTCCTTCTTTCCTCCTCCCTTCTTTCTTACTTTCTTTTTCTTTATCTCTTTAACTTCTCATCCTTCTTCATATTCATTCTATTTTACTTAATTTATTTGCATACTTTCAATCATTGCATTTTAATTTTGTGCATTTTTTTATTTTTTCATTGATGTTAAATTTTCTTATTCAACTGTTGCATCTTTTCTTGAATTATTCTGGTGCTTCATGACTTGTTTTATTCTGATTGTGTATTAGTCTTCATAAGTCAATGCTACTCTTTTATGATACTTGCTTTCCATTTGCATTGACATGAACTTATACTATTTTGTATTACCCACTCTCTCCCCCCCTTTATTGCACTTTTTCCACTATTGATATGCCATTTGCTTCTACTGTTTTCTCACTTGCATGTTGTAGCTACCATGTAATTAAGACCCTTATTATTTGGCATTAACCCAACCATATTTTATTTGTTTCCTATCCTTGTTTTTGGGTTACTTTTCTTCTTTTTCCTCTTCTTTCAAGATGGCCATCGAGGAAGGGAAATAGAAAACGTTTACATGGGGCGACAGACAAGTCCATCTACACAATCTTTGGAGAAAAGCATCAGTTGGAACAACCCGTCCACTGGCACATCTTAGCATGCACTGAGGACGGTGCAATCTTTAAGTGTGGGGAGGTCGATACCGACTTTCGGGGGTTAGCTATTTCGTCTCAACACCAATGTTTTATTTTCCTTGTAATTGTTGTATTTGCATGTTTGTTTGATTTTATGCATTTAGCTACTACTTGGTTAAAGTAATGAGTTTCTTTTTCAAAACCTTTTGTGTTAAATTTGTTTGAAGATTGTATTTGGAACATAGTTTTTGAGCCAAATAACACACAACCTGTGAGACTTGAGCTTAATTACATGGTTACATTATTTAGCCATAAATTTTTATTCTTGTGTGTTTTCTTCCCTATGATTGCAATCTTTGCTTTGTTCCATTGTATATGTCCACTATTTAGTGTATTTATATACTTGCATATGATTGAGACCATAATTTGTTATTAGCTCACTTATCCCAAATAGCCTGCCCTTTCAACTACCTTTGTTAGCCACTTTGAGCCTTTTTATCCCCCTTGTTCTATATTTTACCACATCACTAGCCTTAAGCAGAAAAACAATTAATTACCCCAATTGAATCTTTGGTTAGCTTAAGTTAGAGATTGTGTATCAACTAAGTGTGGGGAAACTGTGGGAACATGGGTTAATAAGGGAATGTGTTATGCTTTTACTTTAATAAAATATGGAAATTTGGGTACCTACTCATGTGAGACCAGAAAAATTGGAAATCCATGTGCATTGATAAGTTATGTTTATTTTTCTATTTAAAAAATAAAAAATAAATAAATAAATAAAAAGAATAAAAAAAGAAAAAAAATTCAAAAAAAATTCAATAAATAAGTAAATAAATAAGGGGACAAAATTATCCCAATGCTAAGATAAGTTAAGGAAAAGATCAATGCATATGTGATAAAAATTAAAAGAAAGGTTGATGCATGAGTATGAGATGAAAAAGTGGGAATTTTGGGCAGCTAGGCACAATTTTAGAGTTACATAGAGTGTGTGTGTGTTAGGTGCAAGCTTAGGTTAATTAAAGATTCATAGTTCAGCTCACTTGGTCATACATATATCTTCACCCTTACCTTAGCCCCATTACAACCTTGAAAAGACCTCATGATGTTTGCATTGGTATACTAAATTTCGTTGATTGGTTAGATGAAGAACAAAGTCTAGAAAGCATGACTAGAGAAGAGTAGAGTGATTAACCCTAGACACTTGAGAGATTAGAGTGTATATACACCACCATTGAGGGTTCAATGCTTGATTCTATGTTCCCTGCTTTCATGAGCTATCTTCTTACAAGTTTACTTGTCTTTTATCGTATAATTTGAATTAGTGAAATCTGATTTATGTTTGTCTTGAAGAGCTTATTTACTTTTAACCAAGTAGCTAGAAACATCTTAGCATATAGTTGCATTCATATAGATAGGTTGCATTTTATACATTCTACCATTCCTCTTCACTCCATTATAGCTTCTCTTGAGCTTAGCATGAAGACATGCTAATGTTTAAGTGTGGGGAGATTGATAAACCACTATTTTATGGTTTATCTTGTGCTCCATTGAGTAGTTTTTATCAAGTCTTTGCACACTTATTCATACTAATTGCATGGTTTTATATTTCCCTTCCTAATCTTGTGCTATGATTGAAAACATGTTTCCTAGGCCTTTAAATTTCTAATTTTAATCCTCTGTTATTACCATTCGATGCCTTGATATGTGTGTTAAGTGATTTCAGGATTTATAAGATAGGAATGGCTTAGAGGATGGAAAGGAAGCATGCAAAAGTGGAAGGAGTACAAGAAACTGAAGGAACTGTTAAAGCTGTCCAGCCTGACCTCTAGGTACTAAATCAATGATAACCTGAGCTACAGAGATCCAAATGAGGCAGTTCCAGTTGCGTTGGAAAGCTAACATCCGAAACTTCACAACGATATATAATTTTCCAAATCTTCCCCGAAGATAGGCGATGCGCATGCGTGGATCACGCGCATGCGTAACCTGGCAAAAACTCAATCCACGCGAACGCGTGGACGATGCTCACGCGTGACTTTGCTGCGTGCTGGACGTACCAGAAATCGCTAGGAGCGATTTCTGGGCTGTTTCTGACCCAGTTTTTGGCCCAGAAAATACAGATTAGAGGCTATAAAGTGGAGGAATCCATTCATTCATATATACAACTTTGATATTCATAATTTTAGGTTTTAAATGTAGTTTTCTAGAGAGAGGGGCTCTCTCCTCTCTCTTAGGTTTTAGGATTTAGGATTTCTCTTAGTTTTAGAATTTCTTCTTTCAATTTATTCTCAGATCCAGGTTCAATGTTCCTTTAATTTAGTTTCTTTTCTACTTTTATTTACTCTATTACTTTAGTTGCTCTATTTCACTTGCTAATTACTTATGTTGCCAAATTGGCTTATGAACTCTTCATCTTAAATTTGAATATTCTATTTAATGCAATTTGAGGTATTTCAGATTTATGATTGCTCTCTTCTATTTATGATATAAATAATTTAGATTTTCCCCTTTTGCTTTGGTTAAGTAATTGGTGACACTTGAGTTATCAAACTCAGCTGTTGATTGAAAAATGGGATTTGCTGATTGATTTAGATCCCTCTAAAGCTAGTCTTTCCACAGGAGTTGACTAGGACTTGAGGAATCAAATTGATTAGTTCACTTGACTTTTCTTTTTTTTAGTAAGGGTTAACTAGGTGGGAGCAATAAACAATTCTCATGGCACCTGATAAGGATAACTAGGATGGGATTTCCAGTTCTTATACCTTGCAATGGTTTTCATGATAATTTACTTTAATTGTTGCCAGTTTATTTTCCTGTTCCCTATTTCAAAATCCCAAAAATATATCTTTTTTCCATAACCAATAATAAATCATACTTCCCTGCAATTCCTTGAGAGACGACCCGAGGTTTAAATACTTCGGTTATAAATTTTATTGGGTTTTGTTACTTGTGACAACCAAACTTTTGTACGAAAGGATTTTCTCTTGGTTTAGAAGCTATACTTACAAAGTGATTATTTTCATAAAATTCTTTACCGGCAGGAAATCCAATCGTCATCGAACTCGAGCATTTTGCCTCTTTGTCGATATCTATATAATTCCTGCTGGTCTCCTTTGAATGCGGAGCATTTTTTCTTTTTCCTTGTTTAATTACCGCGTGCGTTGTGCTTCCTTGGGAACGTGCAAGGTTTAAATGCTCATTAACTCCCCTTTTGCAGTTTCCTTTCTTTCCCTCTTTTCATTTTGAATTCTGAAGTCTCATCTTTCAGTTTCTCTTTTCCTTTCTTTTCGCTCTTGCTTTGCTGCATCACTTTGTTTCTCTCGACCTTCTATTTTTGCATTTTTTGTGCTTCCTCCTTTGGTGTTTCTTCATCGCTGTTTCTTCCGGATCCTTCCCTCACGCTCTCTTCTTCTTCCTCTACAGGTTGGTGCTTTTTTTTCCCTTTTATTATTTTTGTTTAGTCATTTTTTGTATGTCTCCGCTGTTGCATGTGATTTTTACTGACTTTGCCTCTGAAAATCTTGATCCCTTCCGAGAAATAAATGATGGTTATCTAAAAAATCTTGCATCTTTTTGGTGATCCCTGCGTTTCCTCTGCTATGATGTGTGCCTGGTGATATTTGCTTTAGGGTTTTATTAGGGTTGTTCCTGCATCTTTCATTTTTGCGTGTCTTCATTTCTGGGTTCACTAATTTGTTTGAACTGTTTGGTGAAGAAAGATTGTAGTTTTGATGATTTTTGTTAATGATGATGAGTTTCTTGTTGTTGCTTTGTGATGTTACTGGAAGAGGATTGTGTTTTCTTGTCAGTGAGATGGTTAGGGCATAGGCCATTGATTTCCTTCTTTCTTGGTTCCTGCCTTGTTACTGGCTCCAAAGGGTGCCCCTAAATTTTAGTGTGAATCCTGGGGTTTCCCTTTTGTTGCCGTGTCTAATTCTTGTCGTTCATATATTATTGTCCGAATTGTTTTCATATTTGTCCGAGTTGTTTGGTAGTAACCCATTTTTTCTTTTTCTTCCTGTAGGAATAGTTGGCCTATGTCTTCTCGAAAAAATATTGTTGAGATGTCTACTAAGATCCCGGATGGCATGTCTGACTGGCTGGACTCCATTGTGTTGTTGTGTGTTACAGTTGCTGACTCTGAGTACTGTGTGCGACTTAAGAGACACCATAGGATTTGTAGTGATAGGGATCAAGAGATGAACTATGAGTTAGTGTCACCTGACCCTGAGGAGAGGGTTAGTTTTCCCTCTTTGACTCAGGGGGAACGTCCGTTTTTCTATGCTTATGACTATTTCTTTAGTCAATTGAATATTACCATTCCTTTTACCCCTTTTGAGACCGAGTTGTTGTGGTCCTGCAATGTAGCTCCTTCTCAGCTCCATCCGAATTCTTGGGGCTTTATAAAAATCTTTCAATTGTTGTGTCAGGAACTGGATATCCGACCTACTCCAACTCTCTTCCTTTATCTATTTGTGTTGACGAAGCCTGGGGTGGCAAAGAAGAAAGCCTCCTGGGTCTCTTCCAGAGCCACTCAGGGAAAAAAGGATTTTTCTATGTATGACGAGTCCTTTAGGCACTTAAAAAACTTCTATTTCACGGTCCGAGCTGTTGAGGGAGGTCGGCCATTCTTTTTGGATGAAAATGATGAGCCTACCTTCCCTTTGTACTGGCAGAAGAATGTAGTAGTAGCTAGGTACTCCTGGGAAAGTTTGGATGAGGTCGAGCAGGCCTTTGCAAATGTGTTAGAGGAAAATTGGGGAGAGCCTCCCCATCTTGACACGAAGAAGTTTTTAGGAGATCCTTCCCTTCTTCGTGCCGAACTGGGTAGTGACCGACTTCATTTCAATAGTTTGTTTTTATGATTGTCGATCTGTCCCTTTCTTATTTGTAATTGAATCTTTGTTTTTCCTTTTCCAGAGATGGTGAAGTCCATGGATTCTATGAAGCATTTTCGTAGGGCAAAGAAAGCGACAGCTGCTTCCAACATCTCGGCCAAGACTACGGAGGGAGAGTCTTTTCAAGTTCCTCCAAAGAAACCACCGTTGAGTGCTTCTGGGCCGAGAAAGGTTATTCCAACCCCTCAGGTCTGGATTGTCCCTTCTGACCTAGTTCGACCACCTTTTGGTGCTGCCTTATCTCCTATTGCTGGTCCTCTTCCTAAAAAACAAAAGACTGTTGATCCTTATCACTTGGATGTCCCGGATTTTGATGCTGTGGGGTTTGTTGATAATCAAATTGCTCCTTTTGGTCGACTTCCAATGGATGATATGTCCATCCTTCACCACTTGACGTTTATCACCAGTAGCAGTATTCGGATGGCCCATATGGGAGCATCTCTATTTCGTACTGTTCAGGGCTCCCCAGTCCATGCTACGAAAGCTTTTCTTGAGGATGCCAAGTCGGAGTTCAATAGAATTAAGGGCTTGAAGGATGAGCTGGATGCTAAGGTGGCTAAGCTAAAGCTGGACTTGGAGAAGGAGAAGTCTCGAGCTATCACGGCTGAGGCGGCTGCACACTTGGCTGAGGAAATGGTGAAGAAACACAAGAAAAGTTATACCCGCACTTATGCCGAGGTGTTGGAGCTAAGGGAGAGGCTTGAATCTACTCTTGTGAATTATGCCGATCTCCAGGGTCATCTGGTTGATACCGTGACAGGTGCTTATGAGAATTTAAAGGCACAGGTCCGAGTTCTTGCTCCTGAACTCGACCTGACTCTCTTTATCCTGGACAATGTAGTGGAGGATGGTAAAATAGTGCCCGCCCCAGATGACGAGGATGATGAACCTCCTCCTCCTGCACGACCAGCCAAAGCTTCTGCAGCCACGACTTCTTCAAATCCTTCTGCTGAAGTCGACCCTTCTCAACCTGAGCTAGATTGTGAAATTCTTAATTGTGAGGATGGGACCATGGACGCCACCGCAGTGAATATTATTCCTCCTCTTTCAGCTACTGATGCTACTACTGGGGAAACTTTGAACACCTTATGACATATCCGTTTTATCTGTATAGCCCAATTTGTGGGCTTTTTGAACTCTATTTTTTGTACTTTGTTTATGGTTTGGCTCCCATGACTTTTAGTTGCTTCTATGCAACTTATTAAGTAGAAAAACAAAATACTTTAAACTCTTGAGGCCCTCTTTCAGGTCGCCTTCTGAGTCTTTTAATGATGGCTGCGTTTCTTTTGATATGTTGATCGTTCTTTTTTGCAACCTTAGCAAATTTTGTAGATCTTTATAGATCGTTCTGGTTGGGCGAGATGACCCTTGGGGCTAATTTGTCCAGCAACTTTTTAGTGTTCTCGTAGAACCTTTCTAGTTAGGCTAAACAATTTGGATAGCCTTGTTAGGGAGCCGTGGCTTTTTGGGCAAAGCTGTATCCCTTTTAGTGCATGCTTTTTGTTTGGACCGACTTTTCTTGTCGGTCCGAGCTGTAGCGTTTGTTGGTCCGACTTCTCTTGTTGGTCCTTTCCTAAGTTATTTTTAGTAATCCATTTTTAGTAAGACCTCGTCAGGCCACTTTTTATGGATTACTTTTTATAACTTTTTGCGTTGATCGATTTGGTCCGACTTCTTCTTTGACGGTCCTTCTTAAGTTATTTTTAGTAGTTCATTTTTAGTAAGACCTCGTTAGGCCACTTTTTATGCATTACTTTTTATAACTTCTTGCATTAATCTGTTTTTGTTGCTTTCACCTTGCCGACCTTTTTGTAATCGTGTGATGAATTTGGTTTTCATTCTGCCAACTTTCTCCTGATCGGCGATGAATTTAGTTTTCATCTGCCAACTTTGTCGTGATCGGGCGATGAATTTGGTTTTCATCTTGCCGACCTTGTCGGAATCGGACGGTGAATTCTTGCACTCAGATTAATGCGTCTTCGTAGATTACTTTTTTATGAAATCTGAAAAACTTTATTCAAGTAGGAAATATAAAATAGAGAAGTATATATACATATAAGTGCTTACCCTTCTAAGTCGGGTAATTTTGTAGATCTTGGCTTGGAGCCTCATTAAAAAACCTTTTAAGGAAAAAGTGAGCACCTTGACCTAAGATCTTTATCACTTTCTAACTATAGTACCTTCTTAGGTTACAGGCATGCCATGACCTTGGTAGCTCTCGCCCCTCAAGATCGGACACCTTGTAGTAGCCTTTTTCCTAGTACCTCTACAACACGGTAAGGTCCTTTCCAATTTGCTGCTAGCTTCCCCTCTCCTGATCGACCTGTTCTAATGTCATTTCGGATTAGGATGAGATCGTCATTGGCGAAGCTTCGCTGGATTACCTTCTGATTATACCTTGAAGTCATTCGACGCTTTAGCGCTTTCTCTCTAATCCGAGCTCTTTCTCGGACCTCGGGTAGTAAGTTGAGCTCTTCCCTTTGGTTTTGGGAGTTGGCTTCTTCATTATAGAGGATTGTTCTGGGGGATCCTTCCTCTATCACCACTGGGATCATTGTCTCCATTCTGTAAGCAAGTCGGAAGGGTGATTCTCCTATGGTGGAGTGCGGAGTTGTCCGATATGCCCATAGGACTTGTCGAAGCTCTTCTGCCCAAGCTCCCTTTGCATCCTGTAGTGTCCGTCCGGTTAGTATGACTTTGTTGGCGGCTTCTGCCTGTCCATTAGCTTGTGGGTGTTCTACAGATGTGAATTGCTCTTTATTTTCAAGTCATCTACCAAGTTCCTAAAGCCTGTATCAGTAAATTGAGTACCATTATCTGTGGTAATGGAGTAAGGGACTCCAAACCTTGTAATGATATTCCTATATAGAAATTTCCGACTTCTTTGAGCAGTGGCATTGGCTAGGGGCTCTGCCTCAATCCATTTTGTGAAATAGTCTACCCCTACGATGACGAATTTAACTTATCTTGATCCTTGGGGAAAGGGTCCGAGGAGGTCCAGCCCCCATTTTGCGAACGGCCAGGGTGACGTTATACTGATAAGCTCTTCTGGCGGAGCGATATGGAAGTTAGCATACTTCTGACATGGTGGGCATGTCCTGACGAACTATGTCGCTTCTTTGTGCAAGGTTGGCCAGAAGAATCCGGCTCGGAGTACCTTTTTGGAAAGAGCTCGTGCCCCCAAGTGGTTGCCACACATGCCACTGTGTACCTCTTCTAGAACTTCCTTTGTGTTGGAGGTCGTTACACAGTTTAGGAGGGGTGTCGAAATCCCGCTTCTATATAGGATGTTGCCTACCATGGTGTAGTGCTGTGCTTCTCGTACTAGCCTTTTTGCCTCTTTTTTTGTCTGTGGAGAGTGTCTCTGTCTTGAGATATTTGATTATAGGGGTCATCCACCCTTGATCTTGATTTGATATGGTTAGGACCTTTTCTTCCTCTGAGATTAATGGGCTTTGTAATATTTCCTAGATGAGGCTTCTATTATTGTCCCATGGTTTGGTGCTGGCAAGTTTTGAGAGAGCATCAGCCCGAGCATTCTATTCCTGAGGTATATGTTGGACTTCATACTCCCCGAGTTGTCCGAGCTATTCTTTAGTTTTGTCTAGATACTTCTTCATGGTGGGGTCTTTAGCTTGATAATTTCCCTCTATTTGTAAGGTAACTATCTGTGAATCACTGAAGATGGCGATCTTTTGGACTGCTACCTCATTAGCCAGCCTCAAACCAGCTAGTAATGCTTCGTATTCGGCTTGATTATTTGAAGTAGGGA